>NC_143205.1:22322500-22626250 GCF_051530095.1 Phoenix dactylifera
ATGGCTGAAAGCATTCAGCATAACATTGGCAGTAGAAATTGATCTGATTATTTTTCGCTGATAGGTTGGTTGTCCTGGTTAACGGCATATTGATAAAATGATGCCCTTCGGCTTAAAGATCTTTTTTTCTTTGAGAGAAAGGATTGGACAAGGTCCAATCTAATTCATTAACGAAATAAATTGGACTTACCTATTATCAAGACTGACATATGGTATCTTACCAAAGAAGACCAACATGAATATTTATTTGGTATGCATTTTCTACTGGATGACAGCCCTGCACCATCAACAGTCATGCATACACTTTATACACCTCTGTGTGCCTTGCTTATCTAGGCACTTGTTATATGTCTTTGATATTTTAAACTGCCAGAGAAATGACTTTTTTTGGTTCTTGCTATTACTCCATATTGAAGAATTCCTCCACCTATATTCTTTAGTGACACCACATTAACAGCTTTACCTGTCATCTGCTGAAATATTAACTATGAAAAGTACATTCTTTTCATATACGTGATCGTCATTTCATATACGTCATCGTCATTATCTCTCACCTTTTGCATATATGGATGCTGTATATTTACATTTTCTTGAAATGTAAGAAGTTAGCATGCATGTTATCTCTCACATCATAAATTGTTTGGTTCATACAGCATGTTCCTAGAATCAATGGAGAAATTCCTTCTGTTGATGAAGCTACTTCGGATCATCAAAGGCTTATAGACAGGTATGGCCTGTAGCACTATACTTTTCAAATTATTACTGTGAGATGTATCTCACTTTGATAGGTTAGTCTGTTACAACGAGATGCATCCCAGAGTAGTAGTTCAAAAGCTGTTTCCAAGGGCTTGCATAGATGGATTTTTTTATTATTTATGTTTCAAGTTGGTCCAAATTATGAAAACCTTCAGCAGCTTTAGGTTTGCACCATGGAAACAGCATAACATGTTAAAAGTTGACATATCGGTCCATTGTGGGTGATCTCCAAAGTGTGCTGGTTTTGACAAGTTATAATTTTTGTTATGAGCTTAACATTCCTAGCTACATTAGGAATGCATAGAAGTTTCCATGGATTCATACTGGAATATATTTCTCTTTTATAAATTTTACCTTCTTGATCAAGAATATGTAATATGCTTTAGTCAATGTATGCAAAAGATTGTATAAATTCATCAGTATGTGTGTGTGTGTATGGCAGAGCTGATCATGGGTTGGGCCTCAAGCTTAAAGTATATTCATTTTTAGTCGGGCTTCAAGCTGGGCCTATTCAAAATTTGACAATATGTGCCCAAGCCCAGTCGATGATCAGCTCTAATATATAGCTAGACTTGGCTCCACTTGAGTGAATCTCCACTCAGATCCAGTTAGGTCTATATTGGATGATGAGGATCCCATATCGGTGATTCGGGCATTAGATGTGATCTACTACTTCTAAATTGCTAATACACCAAAAGTCATGTGATTTGGAGCTTTAGCTATGCATCAAGTGATCAATAAAACCTACAAAATTTAGTGTTATTTAGGCTGTCCATTTTTGGACCTCTTGATGCATAGGATAGGTATCTCCAATCACATGATTTTGGTATGTAAAGCAATTTAGAGGTAGTAGATCATATCCAACGGCTCAGATCATCAATGTGGGATCGTCATCGTCCAATCTAGACCTAACCGGATCTGAGCGGAGATTCACTCAAGTGTCTCTCTCTCTCTCTCTCTCTCTCTCTCTCTCTCTCTCTCTCTCTCTCTCTCTCGCTACACACACACACACACACACACCTGAATTCCCTTTGATACAATGACCAGCCACCAAGGATTCATAAAGCTGACCCAAATTGTTGGTGCAAGGCTTCATAGTTATGGTTATTCATTAGTACAGTACCTACATGTCTTAAATTGTATTCTAATGTTGTAAATTTTTCTGTATATGATTGTCTGATTGCTATACACTACAGGTTGCAACTGTATGACTTGGTTGAGCTTAAGGTTCAAGGAGATGGTAACTGTCAGGTTAGTTGCATGATGGATCTCTTTTTTCTTCTCCTTTTCCTTCAAATTAAACAACATAGATGTGTA
The DNA here is from genome assembly GCF_051530095.1 of Phoenix dactylifera. NCBI lineage: Eukaryota > Viridiplantae > Streptophyta > Magnoliopsida > Arecales > Arecaceae > Phoenix > Phoenix dactylifera. The sequence goes on from NC_143205.1 coordinate 22,324,574, forward strand.
CTGAAGAAACTAGTCAGGACATAAGCTTGTCAATTGCAGCTAATATGTAAATTCTGTTTGGCGAATGATTAGGCTCATTCTTCAGTTTTGTCAGCTCAGGTTTTGGGAGGATAGCTGCTGCTATAGTGTTTTGTTTGTCTTACTATGCTATTTTGGTTTCTCTCCTAGTATGTTGCTATAACAATAACATTGTATGGGAATCAATATGTCCACACTATTATTTTGTTTATGTAATTTTTCTCACATCAGTTAATTTCTCGCTCTGTACTTGGTAATAAATAACGTAGTGGATTTTGATTATCTACCAGTTCGGATAGCCGAAAGAACTGAAATCTATTGTCAGCTTATGAAATGTTGAGGTGATCTTTTATGGGCTGATTTCAAATTCACCCACTTTCCAAAGGTTTTGGGTTCAGATGTTGCATAATGCAGTTTTAATTTGGCCAGTATATAGCCATATGGAAGGGTTTGTATACACATAAAATCATTAAATTGTTTTGGCAGGTGAACTGTTGCCAACAGTTTATATGCCATAATTTGGATAAGTATAATGAATGCAATAAACATACATGAAACTCTTAAGGGCAGCCTAGTGCTTGAGGCTCCCACCATTGCATGGTTTGGAGAGGGTCAGATGTATACAGCCTTATCCTTGCATACTGGGTGGTTGTTTCCGTATTTCGAAACTGTGACCTTTAGGTTACAAAATTGTTGTGCAAAGGCTCATCCTCTCCAAACATGCATGAAACTCTTCAAAATTAAAAATTGAGAGGGTAGGAAAAATCTAGAAAAAGAAAATGTGTCAAAAACACGACCTTATATTTCTCATAAAAGCTCTACATGCTTAGATTTGATATCTATAGGATTCATGCTCATTTTATTTTATGACTCATATAAAAGTTATATTACATTTTTAAAATTTTTGATACAATCATTTTCAAGTTTAATTCATAGTAAAGAAAATAATTAGCATAAAATTCAAATATCAAATCTGATATGCATGCATGATCAATTGAATTAAGCAATAACCATAAAAAGCGTGCAGAATTTTCCAAAATAAATTAAACTTTTGACATAAGAATTATATCTTTTAAATGCAATAGAACGTAAAAGAGCATGCATGCTTCTAACTTACCAGAATTGGACTCTGATGCCCAATATTTTTCTCATGCGCTTCTTTTTTATCTTCTTGCTCCTCAATTTGTTAGAAGGAGATAGAAACAGGGGAAGCTTCTTAAAAGACCTTGCATGGTCTAAATTGGATTTAACCAGCTTAGATTGGCTGGCCTCATCTGTTTGCATTTGCGCAAGCATATGATCCAAAATAGCTGTGAAGATAGATAAAGAGAAACGAAGCTTTTTACATACATGCATGCATGCTCTTTACCTTTTCTTCTTATCGTTGGAAATAACAAATTTGAATTTCATGTCTTTCACAGTTTCGAGCTCTGTCCGATCAATTTTACCGTACCCCTGAACACCACAAGTTTGTGAGGCAGCAAGTTGTTAATCAGGTTTGTCCTTCAATGCTAGTATCATTATTAAAATTTCTGTTGATCTTCATCTTTTTGATATTTCATGAGTATCTTCTCTTTTCATTTTTATGTTGATCTGCATTTGACATGCTTAATGAATACATGTCTTTTTGTTTTCATTTTCCAGCTTATGTCCCACCCTGAGATCTATGAGGGATATGTTCCCATGGCATATGGTGACTATTTGAAAAAGCTTTGTAGGTATGCTCTGTATCTTATAACATATGATACCATTTTGGAAACACATAAGCGTGTAATATTTTCATAGTACTGTACTACTGTGAATAACAGGAGTGGGGAATGGGGCGATCATGTCACATTACAGGCTGCTGCAGATTCTGTATGTTTTCTTTCCTTATTCCAATATTTTTTTTGTTTTCTTTCTGTTGAAATCTTGTCTGGCTTTTTTTAATGTTTCTGGTCAGTACTACATTTTTCACTTAATTTGATGGCTTACTATATTGTGGATATCTTAACTTTTATGATAATGTTGGTGTAGATTTGTGAAGTGAGGAGCTTCTCCAAGAGAACAATTGGATCCTAAGCTGTATATTCTATTAGTGATAAGAAGGAAGTGCAATAACATGGGAATTACATAAATCAGTTATGGAAACTTTTGCAGGATTATTTTATATCTCGAACTTGTTGGGATTCCCCATCCTTTCACCCGCACACAAATTTGAGATATAAAATGACAGATTGTTTTCTTTTTTGCTAGTTTACCTTTAAACAGACTGACTTAATTGAGATAAGTTTAATTAACCATTAAAAGTGAGAATAAAATGTTAAAATAATATTTTACAGTTTTGTTTTGCTTATGTTTGTGATTTAATAGCCCATACACGGTATGGATGTTGAAAAGGTGTACATGGTTTCTGAAAGCACATCCCTTATTGGGACAACCTGCCTGCGTGGTCTGACATGCTATAGCATATACCTGGATTGATTGTGAATGAGACATTATGGGGAAAAAATTCTTGATCAGCTTTCTTTCCATGCTGTCAATATTAATGATGCTTGCAAATCAATGATCAACAATGGGGGCATTTTTTAGCAGTCTTGTTTCCTCGCTATCCTGGATTGACCTGGTTTGTTGACATGCTTTTATTTTTGTTGCCTGAAGCTGGGCTTCAGATGTCAGTGAGCTGGATCTGGATAGAGATTCACAAGATTTTGAATAGGCTCGATCCAGTGACCTGGTGCATGACTATGAAGTTAGGCCTGTAAATTATCCTATTGACATCTCTACGCTGAATTATGGATAGGATCAAGTGAACCATTGCCATTGATTATTGAATTAGTGCTCTGGACCAAATTAAACCTTATGAGCTTGTTTTGGTTATCCTTTATATGTATAGACTCAGTCTGGTCTCTAGCAAATACCACATAGTAACCAATCAATGAGATTTGACAAGTAATGTTGAACAGTAGGTTTTGTGTAGCACTTATTTGTCACTGGATGGGAATGCACAAGACTAGCATCAAGAGTCCAAGACCATTGGAGCTGATGCACTTTCCACCATTTTCATTAGCATTGCTCTTTACTGAGTGCTAGTCCCTTTAAATGGAACCTCATACGGCAAAAGAAAATTTGATCTTTTTTACTTCAAGGGTTGCCTCCCTGAAGAAAGATTATGAAGGAACTGCTAGCCATTATTTTTATCAACTAAGACTGTTCTAATCTAATCTGATCGGACTTGTTTTTTCGAAGTTTGCTTTATCAACACCCAAATCCTCAAATTAGCACTTTTGGTATTTATGACTTTCATTTCTTGCTTCATCAAATCTTGCATAGAATCATTTTTGCCTTTCTTGAATCTCCCAAATTCTCTGGCTTGCCTTTTTTCTTTTTAAGCAACACCCAGGATTTGAATCCTGGACCTCCTAAAGGCAAGCCCTTGGGGATGAGGTGCAAAAAACTGTACTAACAGATGTTGGCCTGGCTTGCATAATTGTTACTTGGCTTCATTGAGATTCATAGTCTTTACTTTTTTCATGGACTTTGGGGTCTATTTAAGTGTCTTGCAGAACTCTCTTTGAGACTTCGTCTAGAGCTTCTATTGGTATCCTTCATCTTTGCAACTTTCAACACCACCCTAATTTTTCAGTTTGAAGTGCTTATAGCATTGGGATTTTGGTGTTTCAATCCATCGGGAGGTGCTTTTCCTTGCATTTTTGGCTAGGTTTGTTTTAGACTTATTGGAGTGATCATTTTCATCTTCTGTTCATGTTTGACCCTTTTCCTGAGTTGGCACGTCATGATTATGTCTTACATCCTAGCGAGCTTGTTCTTCTATCTCATATTGAGCTCTTAACAAGGGCGATATCAACCTTTGCACGCTATTTTGATTGAATTTTGGTTATTTAACTCTATGAATACGATTTTCCTTTGTCCTTGAATTTATTTGCATTATTTGTTTAAAATCAATAATTAATAGCATCAAGATGTGTTGATGAAATTTTTGATTTAGGCACTTGGGCTTGGCAGTTCTTTGCAATCTTCTTAGGTTGCCAGAGTTCTATTTCTTGTCAAGCTTTTACTTTCCTGTGGTGTATGCTTTAAGGCCTGGCCGCTTGCGTTATTTACTACCAGTATCTGTACCAGGCGTCAAATCTATATGTTGATGGCATCTGCTTTCATCTCTGTGAACTTATGTTAAATCTGAGAGTGTTCACATTTCTGTTAGAAGATATATCTTTGTATTTTAGGACGGTATGCAGCAGATCTTATATACTATATCCCATTGTAACGAGGCAAAACACACAAGTTAGAACTGTTTTATTGGAATTACATATTGCTATTTCGTTTTAGCTCATTAGATAGAGCAAAAACTGCATCACACGAGACATTGTGAAAGTGTAGTTAGATAAATACTTCTTTGAATCTATGAATGTTCTTGTTTGTTTGGTTGGCTGTCATGTATGACTCATGCCCATTGGTGATGGGATCCATCTTCATTCTCATGTTCATATGAGCAATCCACCTTTTGCACTGGCTGTATATTGTGCTTCAGCCATAAAAACAAACTAGGCAAACTTGTATATTGAATCATGAATACAATGTCAATGAAGGGAAAGGCTGAAAGGGTTGGTTCTGTAATATGAACATTATCTCTCTCTTATGTGCAGACCTTTTACTTAGGGATTGTTATCAGCGCTTTTGTTCTATCTTATGTTGATTATTTCATGCTTTCTCTTGATATTGTCTCCATGTTGCATTATTCATATGTTAGTATGCTTTTTACCTGTAAGTTTATGAGTACACAGTTTCCCTTGATATTTCACGGCACAAAGCAAGGTGATCACGATCTTTTATACTTAAAAATGGTTTATTTAATGATGATCAGTTTTTATTGATCTTATGCAGTATGGCGTTAAAATTTTTGTTATAACATCGTTCAAGGATACCTGCTATATTGAGATTCTGCCAAATGTGCAGAAATCTAAACGAGGTTTGTGCAAATGCTTGCTTGCAGTTTTTTCATCATATTTCTTCTGCTTTGGCAGTTTTATTGAACTAATAGTGAACCTTCAACAAGTAATGCAAAACTGATCACAATTAATCGGAACCTGCTTTTGTAATTGCTTGACTTTCTTTAAGCATTCCTGGTGGCAATTACTATTCTGGCTTGGTCCATTCGATATATCCATATATCATTTATTTTTCTTTAACTATCAAAACACTGATGTCTTATGAGTGTAGCGGCAATTCTGGGGCTTTGTCAGTAATCCATGCAGCTCATAGAAACCAAAAAATTGCTGTCATTTTTATTCCTTCACTTGAATGACATTTAATAATGTGTCCCGTGAGTGTTGTGGTACATGCTTGCAATGCACGCAATGGAGCTATTGGAGCAACATGTCGGGATTTTATAAACTCATTGTTAAAGGATGGGTGAGAATGGTTATTTGCCATCCTGCAGTGTATATGTATGACTGTAGTTTTATGAGCTTGTTGCGTCTCTTAAGAAGTCTGATTATTGTTCAATACAAGCTTAGTTTGTCATAACCTTCTGTTGTACAAATGGCTCTAAGATTTTTCTTAACCAATGATATTGGTTTGATTTAATGTAAGTTATGTATGTATATGGACACAACTCGTTCTGTTTCAGTATTGGAATTATGGAGTGAAAATTGTTTATTTCCCTTCACCTGCTTGGCTATTTACTGCCATATTAACTTTCCCTCCTGTTTGGCAGTAATATTCTTGAGCTTTTGGGCTGAGGTGCACTACAATTCCATTTATCCTGAAGGGGGTAAGTAAAGGATAATCTCTATGTCTATCTGGTATATTTGCCCTTCTATCGGTTAAGGCTTTCGCTATGACCGACAACGTGGAGATTATTCACATTTTCAGTAGTCATATTTCTACCTACATCCGAGTACGACCAAAATCTCTGGAGAATCATTTGAACTGGATCCAAAATGATTGATCTGGTCAAAATTGCACGGTATCTAAAGCATTTTCTTAATTTTCTTCTTTGGCTGTGCAGATCTACCAACATCGGAGACCAAGAGGAAGAAAAGGTGGTGGCACTTTGGAAACAAGCATTAGGAGTGCAAGTCTTTGCAGCGGTCTTCACTTACATCTCCTGTTTCTAGAGAGATTCTCTGAGCAAGCTATTTCCGTCGAGTGATGTAGCAGGCGAAGCACATTGCAAGATAGGGCATGATCCCTGCGCTATCCAACCTTTTGATTCACATTTGCATGTACATTCCCTGTGGGTTGCGGCCTTGACATTCATTTTCTTATCCAATGTTTCTATGCTATATTCATCTATATTATTCCAGATAAAAATGCTTGTTCTTTTTGTTCGCCTGGTAATGTATTTACGTTGGGATATGGTTCAGCAGCGTCGGAAGCCTGCTGCTGCTTGTGTATTGGCGGTTGAGTCCAGCTCCGATGCTTGGCCTGCACGAGGATGCGCCGCTTCTCTCGTACTTTCAAGCTCCATCTGCAGTCTTTGCACCCCCACCCCCCCGGAGGAAAAAAAAACATTTTCAGTCAGATGCAGGGAAGATCTTTTATTAGTTAATGATGGTAAATTAACGAAAATAGAAAAAACTGTGGATAAATATTAGATTGAATTAATTTATTCCATGTCAGCATTTGATGGGAGTGATTTGAGGAGATGAGTGTCAACTGCATTCTTTTCTTTGAAAGAGAGGGTAGAGCAGTTAGAGCTCTGGGTGAGCGAGCGCATCAATCTTCATGTGCTCTCGAAGCTTCGGTTGAACAGCTGGTGTGCATTGGAATGGAGGGACCAAGGAGGGAAGGCATCGGAGGGCTCCTCTGCTGGTGGAAGCTGGAGTTTGCCATATCTAGGCAAGGAGAAGTGGCGGGGGCGATCGGGGATGGTGGGATGGACATCCCACCAAATCTCGAAGATGGAGGTGGAGAATCTCCAGAGACATTTCACAGAGGTCCTTGAGCTGCCGGTGGAGTGGATAGAGGTGGCTAGGCAGTTGTGAAAGAAGGTCATAGTGATTGCTCGGAGCTTAGGCCAGCATGTTCTGGCCGAATGGGTGGCCTAGGAGGTGATGGTGTGGGGAAAACTTCAGTACGAGGTGGAAGCTTTTCTCCTAGCTAAACACCACATTGTCATCAGGTTCAGATCGGAGGAGGATCAGGACAACGCTCTCTTAGGCGGCCCTTGGGTGGTGGCGGGCCAGCTGATGGTGATGGATCGGCTGGATTTTGGGTTGTGTGCGGGCTCCTTCCTTCTCCATCTTGATTAATGGCACGTTGACACCATTCTTTCGTTCAACGGTCAGGGTTCGACAAGATTGTCCCCTATTTCCATTTCTCTTCATTATTTGTGCTGATGTATTGTCTTAAGCCCTGTGGGTAGCATACTTGGACCAGCTTTGGATGCCTGCACTCCTATCCCAGGAGCCCGACCGATCTTCCATTTATTTTTTTTGCAGACGACTCTCGTGTTGGCCCAAACCTCTGGGAGGAATGTGGCGATGACGAATTTTGGAGGGCTTTTGCATGACCTTTGGTAGAAGGTAAATTTCTTCAAGTTTGCCATCGGTTTCAGCCTGTGGGTCAAATCGGGGGTGAAGCTTGCTATTAGGGAGTTCTTGGGGATCAAGGAGCAAGAGGGGCCTTAGGCTTACCTAGGCATCCTATTACCGGGAGGAGACTCCTATCGACCAAGTGCACTAGTATCATGCGGCACATTTAGGAGCAGTTGGAGGGTTGGAAGTCCTCATCCTTATTAATGATGGGCAGGCTGACTGTAGTGAGATCGATTTTGAGCTCTATGTTAGTCTACCTCATATCCAACATCATCATGGCAAAATCCATGCTTTAGAAGGTTGAACGGATGTTCCAAAGTTTTCTGTGGGGCTCTTATGATGGAGGGTATGGTGTGCATCTATTCGTTTGGAGAGTGATCTACCAGCTAGTGCAAGATGGGGATTTGGGCATCTAGTCACTGATGACGCGGATATAGGTGCTGGTTGCTAGGCATACTGCGAGGTTTCTTTTTGAGCCCGAGGGCCTTTGGAGTATGATAATGAGGACCAAGTATGACCCATGGACTGTAGACGAGGTGACCCAAGGTAGGTGGAGAAGCTTCTTCATGTGGAAGAAGATCTACGGGCACGCTCCGATGGTGCTGGCCAACACTAAGTGGTTGATTGGGGATGGGCATAGTGTGGATGTCATAGGGGATCCATTGATGGGCGATCTTCCTTTGAGACTTTAGCTGACCACGGTCAACATGTAGTTGTGGATGGTATGTGGGTCTGTGATTTGCTTTGACTTGAGGAGAGGGGGTGGAACACTGACCAGATTGGCCATTTCTTCGGGGAGCACTTGGCGGAGAGAGTGCAGTCTGTTGCGGTTCCGGGGTGTAGTGCTTCTGACGTGAGGGTCTGGAGTTCTACTTGTAGCCCGATGGTCAGAGCGAGAGATCTCTGTAGCCTTTTTAGAGATGAGAGGACTCGGAAATGGGATTGTGCCCAGATTTGGAGGATTGGTTTTCATCCAAGAGTAGCCTTGTTCTTATGGAAGATGATGTGAGGATGACTTCCGACCAGGGCTGTCCCGAGTAGGCGCGGGCTAAGCAACCCACCGACATGCCCCTACTGCGAGGTGGAGTCTGTTGATCATATCTTCTTCCTATGCGGAAGGATAGTGTGGGTGTGGAGATTGACTGACTTCCTCCTGGAGGGGCGTCACACAATGATTTCTGTTAACTCCTTCCTTCAAGTCCTAAGAGATTTGTTGGGTGGGCCTCACTTCCATTCTAAGGCAGTTTTGGCTGCATATGTTGCCTATCATATTTGGATTGCTAGAAAATACCTAGATCTTTGGGGAGAGCAATTTATCACTAAGAATAGTGCTAGAGGGGGCTCGGGTGCAGGCTACTAAGATCATCCATGCTAGTCATCTTGGAGAGCTTATGATAGCTTAGGGCACCTAGGACTCTACCTCTACTCATGTAGCATCTCATCAGTGTTTATCACCTGGGAGCCCTTGCCTCCAAGTTTTCTCAAGGTCAACTTCGATCGATGTATGATGGAAGGTGGTAGAAGGGGTAGAGCGGGCTTTATAATCAAAGGCCCAAACTCTAGAATGGTGGTAGCAGGTGAGAGCCCAATGTTTGACATCGGGGTTTCTGGAGTGGAGTTGAGGGCTGCCTGGGTCGGCCTCATCCATACCCGACGTGTATTGAGAGCTGACGCCATTTTGTTGGAAGGTGATTCAGCTATAGTGGTTGGTCGGATTCATGGGCGTGTGAGGGAGGTTCGGCTCCATTCTTTATTTTGGGTCATCTAGAGCTTGGCGAGAGAATGCATCTTTTTTTGGGGCGAGCCCCATATATATATATATATATATATATATATATATATATATATATATATATATATATATATATATATATATATATATATATATATATATATATATATATATATATATATATATATATATATATATATATATATATATATATATATATATGGGGGCGAATGGTAATGCGGATTGGTGGATGGGTAGCAGATCACTCAGGTTGGGTGCTTTGGGCCGGTAAGGCACAGTTGCCTAGGGTTTTGCAGGATTTGTTGTTTTCTTATTTTTTTTGGACGTATTTAATACTATTGTGAATCATCCGTTGTGGGGTGGGTTATGACGGTAAAGCATGCCCCGTGAACAACATACGGTGACTTACAAAAGTTGGATTGAGACGGGCACCTGCTAACTATATCAGTACTCTTGGGCGGTCTAGGTCTAAAATTTTGTCGATCCAAGGATTGGGGTGGGACCGGATGCAAGCAGTTTAGACTGCACGAGATCTAGGGTTCAGGTATTATTAGAGTTTTATCACCGGTTTAAGATTGGGAATGGATAAACCGTTCAAGGGTAACAATATTAAGTTCAATTAACTTCATACCTTTAAATAAACAATTCGCTAACAATATGGAGTTTAAGGTATAATTGGTAAACTTTACAAGATATGCGAAGGGTACGATGCAAATCTATGCATTAGTCGATAAATCTCATCAGGGCTTAGAGGTTTGCGTTGGGATCGGTTCAGGAGCTCAACTCTTTTATGGACCGAACCGTTCTGTCGGACCAGCTTGTCCCGTCCGTATCAGTGAATCGCAGGACCGGCTCCCCGCATGCACCCATCGCACATTTGAGCGGCGGCGCTCTGTAGCGAGCCAAGCGCGCCGAACCCTAATTTAATTCTTTTGAAGCATTGAGAGCTTAGAATCTTCTGGAAGCTCCGGCCCTCGCTCTCCATTCCCAATCTCCCCCAGTACAAAGCCCTCCTATACCTATTTCTCCCGGAATCGAGAGCTCTCTCAGGAGGAAGAAGAAAAAGAGGGGGAACAACCCTTTCGATCCTTTTACACGGAAAATGGCGACGGCGAATGCGATCTCCTCGGCATCCATGCTCCGCTCCCCTCGCCAGGTCTCTCTCTCTTTTTTTGGCTAGGGTTTCGGATTCGGATTTGATTTTTTTTTTATATAATTTTTTTTTGGTTTTGAGATTTGTAGTAGAAGCTTTTTTGGTGGTAATTCGGTATGGGTTTTAAATCCTTCTCTTCTTTATGTTTCTGATGGTTTTTTCGTTCTTTAAATATATTATTGTTTGCGTTCTGGGAAGTGCAGCGGGAGGGCTTGTGGAGGAGGGTGAACCAGGGGCAGAGGCCGAGGCAGCTGGTGGTCCGCGCCAAGGCCAAGGAGATCGCTTTCGATCAGACCTCCAGGTCCTCTCTCCAGTCTGGAGTCGAGAAACTTGCTAATGCCGTCGGTGTCACCCTTGGCCCCCGAGGTTTTCCATAATCTCCATTTTAATTTGCAGAAAGATCGTTCTCTGTGTCACGCCTTTCTGCTGTCATTATACTATATGATAATCTTCTTCCTGGATTAGAAAGGAATTGGTATTTATATTGATAGCATTTTCTCGAAGATCGAGTCTTGCACTTCTGGTTGCATGTATGTACTCACTAGATTACGTCTGGGGACTTGTCTATTGATGTTTTTTTGTAATAAACAGGGAGGAATGTTGTGTTGGATGAATTTGGAAATCCTAAGGTGGTTAACGATGGGGTTACAATTGCTCGCGCTATTGAACTTGCTGATCCCATGGAGAATGCAGGTGCAGCCTTGATACAGGAGGTATATAATTTGTTTTATTGCATCCATATTCTTTTGTTCTTCATCCCCTGACTCATGGCTCATGAGCTTTTGACCCGTTTTCTTCTCTGAATAACAAGTCTTGATCGATTTTAAAGTGAAATTGTATATGAGAGTCATGTTTATGTGCGTCATTATCTTTGTTGAAGGTTGCAAGCAAGACAAATGACACGGCAGGTGATGGCACCAGTACTGCATCAGTTCTTGCTCGTGAAATCATAAACTTGGGTTTATTAAGTGTTACTTCTGGTGCAAATCCTGTTAATATCAAGAAGGGAATTGACAAGACTGTGCAGGGGCTAGTTGAGGAGCTTGAAAGGAAAGCTCGGCCTGTCAAAGGACGTGGTGATATTAAAGGTATTGACAGCGCCTCTTATGTCTGAACTGAACCTGTGTGGTGTTAGATTCTTGTATAAACATTACATGAATATGTCATCTTTAGACAAATGGAACAGTTTACAAAGTTTAATATCAGTTTACATTGGATATAGAAATATTAATTCCCTCATGAAAAACTGTTAAAATTATATGTATGTTATGCAGCTGTTGCTTCTATCGCTGCCGGTAATGATGAGCTTGTGGGCGACATGATTGCTGATGCAATTGATAAAGTGGGCCCTGATGGTGTTTTGTCTATTGAGTCTTCGTCATCGTTTGAGACAACTGTTGTGGTTGAGGAAGGAATGGAGGTGAGTCATGTTCGAAATATTTTGAAGTCCTCTTCTTCTAAATACTATGAGTTTGTTTTCATGTCTCATGGAGTGTGGTCATCACGCTTGCAGATTGACAGAGGTTATGTTTCCCCACAATTTGTCACGAACCCCGAGAAGTTGACTGTGGAATTTGAAAATGCCAAAGTTTTAGTGACCGATCAAAAGATTTCAACAATAAAAGAAATTATTCCTTTGTTGGAGAAGACAACACAATTGAGAGCTCCTCTGCTTATAATTGCCGAGGATGTGACTGGGGAAGCTTTGGCAACCCTTGTTGTGAACAAGCTTCGGGGTATTCTTAATGTTGCTGCGATCAAGGCACCTGGTTTTGGTGAAAGAAGGAAGGCAATTCTTCAAGATATTGCAATTCTGACAGGTATCTTTGGAAGGCTTTGTTTCTTTCGGAAATAATTGTTCATTGTTCATGATGAAAACATGTCATGCTTCTTTTTCTATGCATGAAGCTGTCGTACTGAACTGCACATGTCAGAGTTTTAATATCTTTTAAATTTGCTCTTATGAGGATTTCACATCAACCTGTGAAAGTCAGCAAAGTTCATTAAGTTTAAAGTAGTGTTCCATATTATTTTTAGAAAGAAAATTCTTGTCTTTGGTCAATTCATTCTGCATCGCTTCTGAATTTACTAGGGGATTCGGTTACATCAATTTTTTGTAGACTTGTAAAATGAAACTAGATTTCGGTTGCCCAGATTTACTTGATTTTTGTTTAATGTTTTTGATCTAGTTGTATAATGGCATACATGCTTCATACAGAGGAAATGCTGGGAAAAGGTTAATTTTCAATTGAATTATAGAGGAAAGTTTTATAAGGGACTAAACTCTGTAAATCAGCGTAGAGTGTATGCATTGTTATTTCGCAAATGGGGTTACAACCCAGTGCTTCTGCCCATCTTCCACTGAGTGGAGGTTTACAATCAAACCTTGCAGGTGTTTCTCAAGTTTTTGATAGGGGTAATTTGCGCTACTCATATGAATTGGTTCAGCTGTTCTGTAGAAAAATATAAATCAATGACAATAGATGTTGATGTAGTTAAAATTGATGGTCACGAGATTCTTTATTGTGATCAGTTTGTTATCTTGGATTCAACAAATGAAAGATGGAAAGATGTCACAAATCACAAATTTCTATATGTTTGAGGATTTTTCGTGTGTATTTTCTATTGAATTAAATGGAGCTGCCCTATGTAAGGCATATATGGCAGTATGTCGGTTCCTTTATGTGTGTATGCGTTTCGAAATTTTTTTTACCAGTTTTTGGTGATGAACTGTAGGTAGTTTTGTCATCATGTTGGTCATAAGTTGGTGTATGGTCTCAGTGCGGGATTGGATTGGAGTGAGTTTTTCGGGAGAGGATTTAATGGTTGTTTAGTAAAACCTAAGCATGGCACTTTTTGTTGGCAGTTTGTTTGGTAGTAAGAATTTCTTTTGGTAGGGGTATGTGTAGGGAGAAGCAAACCCATGAGTTTATTTTTGCTTGATTGATTTTGAGTATTGTCTTCACATGATTTGCTCAGTAGATTCACTGATATCCTAAAGTTGGACCATTTAGGCTATTTTCCTTATATTATCAAAAGGCTTAATAATGCTAGAGTTGGGTGGATAAATTGTAGAGGTACGTTTTGGGCTGTTATAAGACATACATTATAAAATAAAACAAATTATATGTTAGCAATAAGGCCTTCATTTTTTATTTAAAATGTTTTGCAATAAAGAGTATTTAAATAAAAAGATTGACATGATATAAAGAAAATGTTGTAATTAATGCATGGTAAAGCTAGGAGGGAAAGTGAGGAATGGGTATCTTAGAGACTCAACTCTTGCACTATGTAAACGTAACTCATGGAGAAAATGATAATGTGAGCATTTGCAACAAAGATGTAAGGATGCCTTGGTAATCAGGGGTACTTAGATCCATGTTACAAGGTTATCATAATGGCATGAACAACTCTTTGGTTGTCCAACTGACCATCCAGCTTGGGGGTCAGAGTGTTGGCCAATGCATGTGGAAGGGGTTTGAGAGGATGTGATAAAGAATTTTAAGAATCAAACTAAATTTTTCTCTTTTCTCAGAATTAATAAATCATCTAGATTGAACCACAACCATAGCCATTAGGCCTAGTCCCAACTATTTTGGAGCTACATATACAGCCCACTCTTATCTGGGCCTTTGTAGGTGAAGTGGGTTCAAGCTGATGATTAAGTTTGATATGAGTTTTAGATGGGTTTGATATGAATACTAATAGTGCTAAAACATCAATTATGTTACAATTATTGCTGGTGGGTGTTAGATACTAAGCATTAATTGTTAGTTGTTAGGTGTTATTGATACTGATTTTATCGATCCATAAAAAATTGCTATCATTAATGTTATTTTTATTATACTTAATGAATTTTATTTATTTTTAAATAGTTAAAAAATAGTGATCGCACATTCACCCGCATATGTAATATGCGTATAATATATGCATTATGTAGTCCCCCGAGTGCCTGCACACTGCAGCCACTTTTTAGAACACTTACATGCGGGAATGTGGAACATGTGCCTTCTGCATGCCTGTCTGCTCTGTGTATGCACTCACAGAAGTGTGATCTTATAGTTTGAGGAATTGGATGGTTTGGCACTGTATGACCTGAGTCAAATTTTAGAAGAATGATGTACCTTTTGCATTTGATGTTTTATAGAGATTATCAAATGTCAATAGTACTTCAATCATTATTGTGTTTTAGTACTGAATAATGCCATTTCTCATTACATGCCTTGTTCAAGTTAGTCCATCCTCATCATGATTCAAATTGTATTCCATGTCCCTAGTTTAGTGAATGTTCATATTAAGGAAATCTATCAAAAAATATGAGCCCTTTCCATTAGCTTTTCTTATCTGAGCATTCTTAAATGCTTTTTCTTGTCCATTTAGGTGCTGAGTTGCAGGCCAAAGATCTTGGCCTGTTGATCGAGAACACATCTGTGGAGCAGCTTGGCACGGCAAGAAAGATCACTATCTCTCAGAACTCTACAACCATCATTGCAGATGCAGCAACAAAAGATGAGATCCAGGCCAGAATTGCCCAGTTAAAGAAAGAGCTTGCGGAGACAGACTCAGTTTATGATTCCGAGAAGCTGGCTGAAAGAATTGCAAAACTATCTGGTGGCGTGGCAGTTATAAAAGTTGGTGCTGCAACAGAGACGGAGCTTGAGGACCGCAAGCTCCGGGTTGAAGATGCCAAGAATGCTACATTTGCAGCTATAGAAGAGGGGATTGTACCTGGCGGTGGTGCTGCGCTTGTTCACATGTCTGCTAGTGTTCCTGCCATGAAGGATAAGTTGGAAGACCCAGTTGAGCGCCTGGGTGCTGACATTGTGCAGAAAGTGAGTTGTGTGATTCATCTTACTATTATTAATTTGCTTGAAATAGACTTATATATAACTTACCTTTGCACCTGGATGACTTGTATCACAAGTAATATTGGTGTCCTTGTTCTTGAAGTCTGAAGAGTAGCTGAGTGAATCACTTTTTCCTTCTAAATTATATTGAGCAGGCACTAGTAGCACCTGCAGCTTTGATAGCTCATAACGCAGGAGTGGAGGGGGAGGTTGTGGTGGAGAAGATCAAGGACAGCCAGTGGGAGGTCGGTTACAATGCAATGACTGACAAGTTTGAGAATCTGGTAGAAGCTGGAGTCATTGACCCTGCAAAGGTGACCAGATGTGCGCTGCAGAATGCTGCCTCGGTGGCTGGAATGGTCCTAACAACACAGGCCATTGTGGTGGAGAAGCCAAAGCCAAAGGCTCCTGCTGCTGCACCACCCCAAGGCCTTACCATTTGAGCATATTAGGTTCTCTTTCCCTTCCAGTGTTAGTCTAGATTAAGTCGCAGATACAAATATTAGTGCCATCGGAGGAAGCGTAATGCGGCGGGTTTGTAGTGGGGCACCCTTAAGAGTCATTCAGCTTGTGTTTTCATATTCATTAGTTTTTTGAGATGCTTAATGAAATCAAAACTTGCTTGGTGCAATAATGCAAATGGGAGCATGTTTAATGCGTTCTTAGTAATAGCAAGCTTGATTTGAAAATATATGAAAACGAGGGAATTTTCTGAATGCTTTTTTACCCCCCTTTTTAGCCCCTGGTGAAAATTTGTTTCAAATCTTTTTTTCAGTTAATGTTTTATGCATGGTATCTCAGACGAGCCTTTAGTTTTATTATTACAGTTTGCACTGGGCTCCCTGTTAGTGACCTCTGATGTAATTTAACTAGGATTTAGGCCTCTGATCCGTGCTATTTCTGAGATGCAAGTATGCAACATATTGGAAGTTCCATTACTCAAAATGTGATGGGATGATCGAAACCTTAGTGTGTCATTTATTGCAATTATAGCATTCTGGGGAGGCTTGTGGATTATATGTTCATGTTTTATGACTGAGCTTTAGCTCAATGGTCATAAGCAGCAGCTTAATAAGCAGGGTATTCGAGTCCCGAGTGGTGGTGTCTAAGATTTTGCCTCAAATACGGGCGAAAATTCTTATAAGGTGATCAGTACTTCCATCCAGGCAAGACCTCATCCCAGGTTAAAAAGGGGCAAAAATCTTCATCTCTCACTTCTATCTGTGTAGATAGCATTTAAGTCTTTCTCTTTAGCCAGCAATCTAAGTAGTCCTTTGGAAAGCAAAATCGGCTAATGGAGATTGTGATGGGTGACAAGAAAGAAGGGTGCTCACTCAATTGGCAATTTTGCAACTCAACATCGAGCATTTGTGTAATATCCGGGCCCAATTTGAGCCCAAAACCTTTTTGGGCCCGTACTTGAGCATTGGGCCAGGACACCTAATGGACCTAACTAGGGCCCATTGTTGGTGGCTGCTATCCCATACCCTAAGGATGGATGTGACTAGGGTAGGGACAGCTGGGAAGCTGTGGAGGGCCCAGCTGTTAGGCCCTTCACGAGGGGAAGCTGGGGGTGACACTTCACCCCAGCTAAAGGTGGCTACAGCCCCCTAGGTCTCTCTCTCTCTGTGTGAACCGTACCCCTTCCTCCTTCTTCCTTCCTCTGTTCTCTGAGAGAGGGTTGGCCAAACCTACTTCCGTCGCCGGAGAAGATGCTCGTGGCTTCTTCCAAAAGCTAGGTAAGCCCTCTACCTTTTCTCCTCTTGACTTGATCGGGATAACAGAGAAAGAAAGAAACACGGAGAGAGAAAGAAAAGGGAAGAAAGAGGGCTCACTGCATGCGGCCGCGAGCGGCGCCGGCGACACCGCTGGCTCCGACCGCGAGCACCACGACCTCCACGGGGAACCGCCGTGGGAAACGGCCACAGGCATCCCGCGTTGCCACTGGTTTTTCCCGGCGTCTCTTCCCCGTGGGAGAAGAGAAGGCCGTCGCAGGCGCGGCCGTGGGCTCAGCCGCAGGCGCGGCTGTGGACACCGCGAGCCCAGCCGTGGCACCGCCGACTGTGGCTCGGCCCTCCCAAACTCCCCTTCTTCCTTCACAGGGGAAGAATGAAGAGAGGAAGAGAGAGGGTTTGGGAGTGAGAGAGAGAATATGGGAGGTTGGTGAAGGGAGGAAGAAGAAAAAGAAGAGAGGAAGAGGGGACTCATCCTCGTCGTCGTGTGCGGCGGCCGCCGGCTTCGGCTGCGAGCACCGTCGACGCAGGCGCGGCCGAGAGTGCCGCAGGCTCGGCCAGGGATCCCGCGGGGCTTGGCCGCGGACGCCGCCGGTCGTGGCCCGTCCCCCTCCGCTCGCCATCCTCCCCTCCGCTCGCCGTTCCCTTCCGCTCGCCATCCCCTCCTTTCCGCTCGCCGTCCTCCCTTCGTCGGAGAAGAGAGGAAGGGGAGATTGGGATGAAAGAGAAGAAGGGAGGAGAAGAAACTTCGGGAAGAAGAAAAGAAACAGAGAAGAAAAAAAAAAGAAAAGAAGAAAAAGAAGAAAAAGAAAAGAAAAAGGAGAAGGGAAGAAAAGGAAAGAAAAAAAAAGGAAGAGAAAAGAAAAAGAAAAAAAAAAGAGAGAAGAGAAAAGAAAAGAGATCCTTAACGGGTCTGCCTAGCGGGTCGGATCCGAGTCCGGATCCGAAACCCGTTAGGCCTAAATTCTTTAATTCGATTTGGGTGAATCCGATGAAGGATTGATTCAAGCCCAATCGAGTTAAACGGGTCAATTAAGCCTAATTGGTGTTGAATTTGAACCCAATTAAGCTGAGTTGGTCTCAGCAGACCTAATTGATTGTGAATCAGGCCCAATTCATGCCCAATTCAACTGACAGATGGTCGAATTGACCTTGGGCTAACTTCGACTCAGGCCCAGATGAGCCACATTGACCAAATTAGAGGACCCAATTGGCTAGAAAAGGTTGGACCCAATTATAAACGAGGCCCAATCCTTTAATTAAAAAAAACCCCAATCAACCCATGTGGACCCAATCTGGTTTTAAATCGAACCCCAAAGGCTTCAAATTGGACTTGGGCTAAATCCTTGGATGGGATCCAAGCAAGTAAGTTCATAGTATGATGAACTAAGAGATGTTATAATAAATGAATGGGGAATAATGTAAACCCTATGATGTTGTTTTAGGTGATTAAGGATTTGTCACCTGGACTTGAGCAATTTGGAAAGCGAATTGAAGTAAGTAATCTGTCTTAATCTTATCGTAGATCTTGTATTACATTTTATAAGATGAACCAGTATTTTTCATACAATTTGAATTGTATACATGATTTGTGAAGAAAGTGAGTAATCTACCTTAATCTTATCGTAGATCTTGTATTACGTTTTATAAGATGAACCAGTGTTTTTCATACAATTTGAATTGTATACATGATTTGTGAAGAAAGTAAGTAACCTGTTCTAATCCTGTTTTGGATCATGTCATGTTATTAATGTTTCCTCAGCATTTCTTTTAAGTATATATGTTTCATGCTTGATATGTTACAATGCTTAAGTAACTTGCATGAACCCAGAAGCTATGGCTATGTATGCGATATGATGATACTGATATTTTAATCATGCATGTAAGTTTATAAAGTCTTAGCTAGCCCAGAGGCACTATAATGGGCTCAAAGATGCTACTGAGAATGACTGAGCCGCCAGTGGCTGAATAGTAACTGAGCTTGCCCCGCCAGTGGCTGAATAGTAACTGAGCTGCCCCGCCAGTGGCTGAATAGTAACTGAGCCTGCCCCGCCAGTGGCTGAATTGGAATTGGGCCTGCCCCGCCAGTGGCTGAATAGTAACTGCGCTTGCCCCGCCAGTGGCTGAATAGTAACTGAGCCTGCCCCGCCAGTGGCTGAATAGTAACTGAGCTGGCCCCGCCAGTGGTCGAGTCTGACTTCGCAGTAGCATCCGAGAGAAAAAGGACCACGGCATGCCGGGGGCACGGTTTCATATGCATATATTATGAAAATTTTTGTGATTTGCACTACTGCTTTGTTTAAATCGCATACTTATTGTGCCATGATGATTATTAGATGAATATGCATGTCAGCTTCTCAAATCCTGCATAAACATGGTTACCATTATGTTCGATCCGGTAAGATTATGTATGATTACTTACTGAGCCGTGTAGCTCATATCCGTTCATTTACTTTTTCTTTCAGATCCTTACCACTGATAGCTGCCAGAGACACGTTAATTTGGTATCAGGGCTTCTTTCTTTTGGGGTAAAGCAAGTATACTTTTGTGTACATAAACTACATAGAAGCTCTGTATTTGGGTACTGACCAGCATGTTATACTAAGAATGCTTTCATATGAAAAGATTCGGTTGGTTTGACTACCCTGTTACCCAGGTATGAGGCTGCGTGCTATTGTGGGCGGTAGTCGGCAATAGCACGGCCGTGTCACGGATCCGGGTCCGGGGCGTGACAATTTGTATTCTAATACAAGAGATGTAAGAATATTGCTTTGGTGATTTCCATCACTGGCATTCAGAAGATTGGCCATTCAAATCGTCAATGTACTATGTAGGCAACGTTTTCTGCGCTACTGCTTTTTGGTAACCCAAGACTTATTCCTTCCGTAGTTCACCCTTTCTTTTTTTTTTTTTCTTTTTTTTTTTTTTGCTTAAATGGGCATTTCATACATCACGGGTACGAATACACCCTAAAGAGTCAGAATACAAAATGTCCCGAAGTGCAGTTCACCCTTTCTATGCTTTTAGCATTATGACCATGTCTTGCATCTTTTGCTTTCTACCTGGAATTGCCACCTCTTAAAGGGAACGGGAATCTTTAGTTGCTTTCAGACTCCTCCGAATGACCAAATCAACCAAACAAACAATAGTATTACAATTTTTTTATAAAAATTTAAAAACGTGTGTTGCTATCTAGTAATTTACTCATTGTTTTGTTATTTACTAGTGTTTGTGGAAATGTATTCATGTTCTGTTGCTACCAATCAGGCATGACAATTGGCTGTCTGGATCAAGCAAAGCCAGAAGCTGGTCCCAAAATGACAGCAAGGCCGGTGGTTTTGCGTATTAACATCTCTAGCATTAATTATTATCTCAAAATCTCAAAACTGTTGGCAGAGGCAAAGCATGTGTTGACTGGAAGATGTATGGATCTTCACGACTCTTTTTATGTGGTTTCCAAGTGGTTTATATCTTGTCAAAATATTCATTGTTTCTGATTGAATTAGAGAAGGAAAAATAAAAAAAGATATCATTTGAAGTGGCGTACAAGTTTGTAAATGTTATTGTGAGGGGAAACTTAGCATTCTTCATGTAACAGAATTGTTAAGGCACACAAACAGAACATGAAGCCCAAAATTTTCTCTAGCAAATTATGAGTTTTCTTTTCCAGAGGGTAGCGATTTTAAGGACCAAATGACAAACATCAAGTGACTCAAGATAATAGGGAAAAAGTTCTTAACCACTTGCTCGACATTTTTTTTTTTGTAGTAATTTTTTTCAACCAAATACGAGAAAATACTCAATTTTTTATGATCTCCTTTTCTTTCCCAACCAAACAGAGTTTAAAGCATGATGTCTTATTTGAAAAGTGGGGCTGCTATTTTTTCTCTCTGTGAGGCATAGAAAGAGAGAGACCTCTCTCTCTCTCTCTCTCTCTCTCTCTCTCTCTCTGTTTTTTTAGTACTCTGGCGATCTTAGATTCTTGCCAATCCCTTGCTCCTTTGGAAGCCTGGCCATGAGTCCGGGTCAAATTAGCATTCCATGGGCAGGATCTCATATTATGGATTACATTTGACCAGTTCTTTTTCCACTCGGACTTTTCAGAACATGGACTTGACCCCTTGATCTAGATGCCGGTCTACTTAGCTAAGTTGCATTCCTAAGTTTAGAAGAGGTCAAGTCAAAGTTATTTCAGGGTTTGGCTAGATTCGTTTGTAAAATGAAATAGGAATCCACTAACGTTCCTTAGGGTGCAAGCAGGTTTGGTCTAGGTCTCGGTCACTTCATCTTGATCCAAGTCGTTTTTTTATACTATTTTGGATCCATATCCAACTCAATTAGCTGACGGAGTTGCCGCATGAGTTGCGCCAGGATTTACTACAGATTGGGCTTCAAACAAACTTTGTTCATGTCGGACCCAATTCTGTCAACATCAGTGCCCAACTTAGTCAACTAGATTGTCTTTTTTTTCTTCTCTTTTTTTGAAGGAAAATCTAGAGGCAAGAGACCCTAGAAAACTAGAGTGAATTGTATTTGTTTGGAAATGCATACTTGGTGGACTTGTTCGTGGGAGAGATTATGTTCACACATAAGATTGTATTTTAGAATTTTAAAGTACTTACAAAATTTTACTTATCAAAGAAGATTTGAAGAATATAAGCTAGATGTAATGTGAAATTTTATTTCTAGTTTGATGATGGAGGACAAGCATGTTTAACATGATGCTGAAAATTTAGTATAGTTAAACTGCTTTTTTTTTTTTTTTCTGGAGAAATAGTTGAACTGGCAATTTGATGTCTATTATGTATCGTGCACTCATACCTCCGATCAAGTAAAGAATTCTTCTTTACACAAATTAAATATTGCTTTCTTATCGGTGCATGGTTGGTATTCAAGGTTATACTTATATTTTTTTATTTTGATTTGTTTTGTTGAATTTTTATTTATATTTGGAGAAAACTATAGGTGCACCTATCGACCTATAGGTGTGACATCTCATCCCTTTAAAGAAGAAAATGGATTCCCCTATTAATTCAACATGTGACATCCTATTAGAATAATATTGTTGTATGACAATATTTGACACAAATAATTATACTATTCATAATATAGGTAAATTAAAATTATTTTCAGAGATCGATAGGTTCTCACATGGGTCTTCACATACTCCTCCATTTAAGTCCTAATATTTTCATCAGACTAAGAATTTAAATCCATTCAAATATAATCACAAGCACCACGATCAGCTCAATAAATTCATATTGTAGTATCTCCTAATCCATATAGGTTATCGGCTGGGTCCGCTCTAATACCATTTATTACAGCTCAGGATCTTACATAGAATGTCTAGTAAAAAGATATTATTTAAATTTATGAATTTTATATAAATATTCAAGATCTATATAGTAAATAATTAGTATGCGATTGAATGTACACTTAGACGGGTCTTCACAAAAAAAAAAAAAGCCATTAATGACTTCTGCCATTCCGACAACAATGTGTCATCCTACAACGTTGTAACCAATAAAAATCACACACCAGAGTTGTTCTCAAAATAAAATTATATATTTTCACTCATGTCTGCTTCTCTCTCTCTCTCTCTCTCTCACACACACACACACACACACACACACACACAGAGATGGTTTGATTTTACTATCAAATTTCTATAATAACTCGGCATGTTTTTTCTGAAATGAAGCGTTGAATTCGACCAAAGGACTCAGCACCCCTGGCTTGACGCGTTCAACATCTGTTTCAGGCCCACCCAAAAGATTTCCATAACGGAAACATTGTTTTCTAACTCATTCCTCTTCGTTCTACCAAAAGGATAATATATATATATATATATATATATATATATATATATATATAAAAGAAGATTTCCTTCCTCTTCCACCGGCCGTATCTTAGTTGGTGACATTATGGGATAGATAAAAGTCGACGGAGACCATGCACATTCCAAAGTAACGCCATACTGTTGGTGGAAATTGACCGCAACTACGATAACGAGGGCAAGTCCCATCCAAGTCTTCCCCATCAAAACTACTCCCGCAATCACAAACTCACAGCGAGATGAGCAAGTGGGACCCTTGTAGGACCACCATTCGGCCAAGATCCTTCTTGTAATCCATGTCGGCGGCGTGCGAAACTCAGTTGGATTTATTTATTCGGACGAGATATAGATCTACGAGCTGACGTGTCGACGGCCTATTGCCTCATTAGATCAGGCACTACGTGTCAAATAGATCGTACATCGATAAAACCGTACCTTGGATCAAATTATTGCCCCCAATCTTCTAGAGTAGAGTCCTCACTTTCTTTGCTCCGTGGGAAAGCTGGGATTTGCTATCGAAATTGATTATGGGAAATAAATCATAAGATTCTTATTCTTAAGTTCAGTAGTATCATTTCCCATCTTTCAAAAAAAACCTTGGCATATATTCTCCATTTTCTGCCGTAAAGAATTTCGCGATGTCTCTTCTTTTGTTTGGTATCTATTCTTTTAACTTCTTTAAAAGTTATTAAATGACATTAAAGCAATAACATTGTATAGAAACATATTATTCATTTTTCAAAAATAAGAAGCAAAACGCCCTCTCAATCTACTTACTGTTTTTTCTTCAGCTCTGATCTCCTCTAGGCATGCCTAAAATATTATCTCGGCCAAAAGCCATATAAATGCAAACAATCATGATTTAAACAAAATAAAAATCTCGAATAGGGGATTGCTTCTCTTTTCTAAAACTAATATGAGCACATCTCAAACTAGTATGGCGCCCTATCATGATGGGTAAAAGAATTTGTGTCATTTGGCTGGTGGAGTGGACTAAGCACAGTTTAGGTATATATTGTCTTGTCGAGGTCTCTTCTAATACAGGTTCTTTATATAATGTTCTTTTCTTCCGTTATGAATGACCATGATTGTCATGGCAAACATGTAAATACACCAAGTTACAAGAGATGGTCAAATTTTATTACAAGACTACCAAGGTTATGCTCATGTTGAGATGATGATATAAAATAATGAAGGGGATTATCTTTTTTTATCTTGCGGATTACTTTCTGAAATTTTCTTATCACTAGTTAGAATAAAGCACGA
The DNA here is from genome assembly GCF_051530095.1 of Phoenix dactylifera. Classification (NCBI taxonomy): domain Eukaryota; kingdom Viridiplantae; phylum Streptophyta; class Magnoliopsida; order Arecales; family Arecaceae; genus Phoenix; species Phoenix dactylifera. The sequence goes on from NC_143205.1 coordinate 22,348,721, forward strand.
TCATGCTACTTTACGCTACAGAAAATGATAGAGGATTGTAATTTATTGCAAGATATTGCCAATCTGGTTGGCCCAACTCATGATGGTTGATTATGTGGTATTTTATTTTGCACTTTGCTTCACTAAAGGAGGATCATCACTAAGCATATTGTATTTGCTATATTATAATGCCAGGGATCAGAGTTAAGCACATGAGGCTAGAAGTTGAAACTTCTAATGACTTTTATTGCACACTTTGATGCATGTGGCAAAGACTAACATTTGTAATCTTGGAGCTAAAACATGTGTTTTCTTGGAACATCCTTATGGTTGGTTTTTAAAAACTGTGGATGCAATCTTATTGTTCAAACTCGTGTTAAGTTCTAGAGAAGATGGTGGCAGATTTTTCAAATTGCTGCATAAACTTCTTGTAATTACCTTTTATCTTTTCAATGCTCGGAAGAAATGGTCTATTATGACTACCGCGAGTCAATTACACAACCGGTCGTTGCCTTGTTTAAAGGCCTCTTTTTATTGGAATAAGGGTGCGAGTGAAATTGTCTTTTATGACTAGCGCGATTGAAAATCCCTTCTCTATTAAATGAATCATGTAGTGCGAACGGTGCTGCATACTAGGTTGCTTTTTTCGTGACTCATCACTCTGTAGGTTTTTCTTATGTAGACCACGAAGCTGTGCCTATACCTTTGCGCAATATTTTGTTTTTTTATTTTGTTGGCTGTATCCACACTCGTCGGGTGTGAACTACCGTTGTACTTAAAAAAAAAAATTTATACAGATTGAAATAAGGGCTTTTGATTCACAATATATATATATATAGTTAAAATATTAATAAAAAATAAAAAAGTATTTTTTATAAGAATAAAATTCTTATATTTTATTTTATGAGAAAGAAAAATTCATGTGAGATATAAAAAAGTTTAATTCCCACCGATTGAAAATTAAGTTAATTTCTTTTAATATGTTTTCATAAATTTTTTTTCATATAATAAATATTTTATATGATTTTTTTTAAAAAATAAATGTTAAATAGAGGTTATTTTGTGATGTACCATTTTTTTAATCAATTAAATATATAAAAATCATTCTTTCAAATAATATATATTTAAATATATTTTTTTTAAAAAAAGAATTTTTTTTTTCTCCGAACCAAACAAACTGGGATGCACGTCTATTGTCTAATGTCTTTTCTCATGAAGCAAACGAATGTGAAAGGTGGAAGATGTGCCGGACCCACATCCCCTTTTTTCACCGATACATGCGTGGATTTAGGTGTGGACCCTTTCTTCAAAACGGGCCGCGGCCGCTGGGGCCCAACACCGCTCCATTGATTACCGGGGCCCACATATCTCCCTTAAGTGCGTCCCGTCCCCATCAACACTTCTTTTTACCTTTTCCCTTTTTTTCCTCTTTTTTTTTTCCCGCAGGAACAACTGAACGGACCAGCCCGAAGAACGCGTCACATCGCGCCCCCCCCCCCGGGTAGTTCTATATACACCCCCCCTATTGCTCAGGACACCCCCCAAAAACCAAAAAAAAATACCCAAACTAACCTTTAGTGTAATTACCATATTGCCCTTGAAATTTTCTCAGTACACCCCCCCCCCCCCCTTCCTCCTTCCTCCTCCTCCCCATCCCCCACCTCCCCCCCCTCCTCCCCTCCACCTCCCCGTCCTCCCCTCCACCTCCCCCTCCACCTCCCCGTCCTCCTCCTCCGCCTCCCCCCTCCTCCTCCGCCACCTCCTCTCACTCCTCTTCCCCCACCTCCCCGTCCTCCTTCCTCCTCCTCCCCATCCCCCACCTCCCCCTCCGCCTCCCCCCGCCTCCCCGTCCTCCTCCTCCGCCTCCCCCCTCCTCCTCCGCCGGCGAGGTGCTCGTTGCTCGGGAGATGGCCGGAGAGGTGCTTGAGGCGAGGTTTTTTGGGCGGAAGGGAGAAGCCGGCGGGTGTTTTGGAGGGGAAGAGCGGGGTGGGGGGGGGTTTGGGGGGTGTAGAGAGCAATTTAGGTGAGGGGGTGGGAAGGGTGAGGGGTAATTTAGGAATTTTTAATTTTTTAGGGGTGTCCTTAGCAAATGGGGGGTGTAGAGAGTATTTAATTTTTTTAAAATTTTTGGGGGGTGTCCTGAGCAATAGGGGGGGTGTATATAGAACCAACCCCCCCCCCCCCCCCCCCCCACACCCCCCCACTCCGGATGAAATTTACAATTGTGCCCTTCCGCGGAGACCCGCGGAATGGGGAACCCGTCCGACCTTTCCTCATCGTTTCGTTTACCTATTATTCCGGTCTTTTAATAGTAGAAAAAGAGAGCGCCTTGGATTTAATTCCTCGCTGCAATCCTTTCTGGAACCATCTCTCCGACCCACTCTGCTCCCGCCACGCGTCCCCCCGACGGACGGGTACTCGTGTATGTTACGGGGATTACACGTGGCTGTCATGCAACGGTACTGGAAATGGGCGATAGGAGGGCTCCTGAAAGGGATCCGGGTCGGACGCGACCGCTTATGTTTAGAGGGCGAGGGGGGGAGGGAAGGGGCGGGCGCGGACATGTGGAGCCTCGATCGTGGCGATGCGTGGAAGCGGTGACAGAGGGATGGCGAGGTCGCGGTGGAAGCTTTGGGCATGGCGGATCGAGCCCCCCCTCCTACAAAAACCCTAACCCTACCCGTCTTCCATTCCTGCTATACCCCCTTCCTATCCGCCCAGGTTTGTCGTCCGGTCTCTCTCTCTCCTTCTCTTTCGTCTCGATCGGGCCTTCGTACCGCGGCATTGCTCTCTTTATTGGGTTTTTCCTCGTCCGTTTTGGTTTTGATCTTTTGGATGTGATCTTGGTCGCGATTCGGAATGCGGGGCGTTCTTGATTGATTTGCTTGTTTTCTTGGGTTTTTTTATTTCGTTTTGAGGGTCAATTGATGGATCCTTGGGTGGGTCTTGTGGTTTGGGATCTGCAGGGGTTATTGGAGATGGCGGAGGTACCGAAGCTGCTGTACATTGTGGTCGTGGACGAGGGAGCGAGGGGAGGGAACGAGAAGGACAGCTTGTCGTTCCGGTACACGCGGCCGGTGCTGCAGAGCACGCTCCAGCTCATGGGATGCAAGGCTCGCCATGCCTTCAAGGTTTGCCTCTCAAGATCCGGTGGTTTGGTTCGGTTTTGTTTTATCTTGTGATCTTCTCTCGGTTTTCCTTTTCTTTCTGCTTTTTTTTTTCCGAAGAAAAGAATTGGAATTGGTGATCTGAATGCTTGCGCTCGTTGATTCCGATATTTGTGTCAGGTCTGCGGCCTATGAAGCAAATCCTTGATTTTCTGTTGTTGTAGTTATGCATGCATGGTCAAATTATGTCTTTCCTTTATGTTTTGCTCCTGGTGTATTCAATTTAATGAACTGCTTGAACCAGTGAGATCGAGGGAATTGTAATTATTTGTCATAAAACCCCTAACGAGAGTGATGGACGCATACTTCAGCGTACCAGTCAATTGAAAAGGATATTGACAATTGTTATTTATTTCGTTATATGGATCCATGTTTTTTTGTATTTCTTAAATTGAGTTTTCTGTTAGATTTGAACCACCATTCTAGTTCTGGGATTTATTTATTGCATGTAGACCTTGTTAGATTAAGCTAGCCATCCTCTCTCTCTCTCTCTTTCTCTCCCCCTATTCTCGGAAGATTGCGTCCTGCTGTGCGATGTTTATTTATTTTTCCTGGGGAGAAAACTTGTATTAAGGTTCTTCCAAGTAATCTTTCTCATTTTGGGCCTTCTCTTTTGGTTAGGTGTTAATATCTTGGGCTCTAAAAAGCAGCTGTTTTTCTTGTCAGATTAGCCGGAGAGTATTTGAAGTGATGAGGAGTGAACACATAACAAAATCTGATGCCTCAGAAAGCTCTTCTAGCAAAGAAAATGAACAGCGCCTAGCTGGTTGCTCGAGTCAGGAGGAGGTCAGCAGCCACTCGACTCAAGAGGCTGTAGATACAAGTAGCACAATACCATTTGAGTTGTACAAAAGACTAACAACTGTCGTTGTTACAAGAGAGAACTTTCTAAACGTTGTCTGTGATGCTCTGTCCATGTATAAGTATGTTGGTCCCAATCAAAGAGCAGACTTGCTCCTGGCATGCAGGTAAGACGCCATCTTTATCTTTTGTAGCATGCTATTTTCAACTTTGAAAATTGAGAATGCTAATGGATTTAGCTTGAGATGGTTTGGATCATCTGAGCTATAATGTAGTATTGTATGGATATAACATATCATTACCTCTTATTTAATTGCATTAACAATTCATATACAGCACGCAGAATTATGTGAGTCCTGATTATGGTTTGCACTGTACCTGGTTGTTATATATTTCTTCAAGGTGGCTAATTTACCCTTATGATTGAACAACAGCCAGGCAATTTTTATGTGCCCCTGATGCAAGTTTTTTTATAATAAAATCAGGCTTAGGTCAAGCTCCATGATATTTCTGATGATTCTGGGTGAATGTTGAAAATCCATGATGTTTACTTTCTTTTACTCTGGGAATTGGAAAGAAAATGCCCCTAAATATCCGAGTCAGCAAATTGTTGATCCAAAACTATTGTCCGGTCATAATTAAATGTTGATCGCATTTCCTTATCGACCAATAAATGCTCCATTGAATTTGCTGTTTCTGCATCTCATTGTTAAGCTGACTTCTGAACTCTGATAAACAGGATAGGCTTTGTGCTTTTGTTTTTTTTTCTCAATTAATTAAATTGGCACTCACTATTATTTGCCATATTATTGTGGCTATGCTTGTTTTCGTTGCAGTATGTGGTATGATTTTTCTTTTGGCAGACAGAGCATCTTTCTCTCGCTCTCTTAACTTATTGCTTATCTTCTTATCATTCGATCTATTATTTCTATCTTTGTTGAGCTTCTTTAAGCTTCCAAGAATGATAATAGAAATAAGAAATCTTCACACTACTGATGTCCTAATAACTTCAAGGAGATACAAGTAGTAATGCCATCACATATTATATTCCAATCCAATCTAGCTAGGATGCATTAATGGTTGTCAAATGACGTAAGGAATCCTAGGCATTGACTCTGTTAAGGTTTTAGGTGGCTAGTCGGTGCAGCGGGGTGGAGCTACTCATAGGCTAGGGAGGGCTAATGCCCCTCCCCCACTTCTTACTTCAAGGCTATAGTTGACATGTATGACTCTCTTTGATTTTCTGTTTCCATTATGTGTGGTTCCCCTAACATCCCTGATCTTTCTCTTGTTTACGCATGACCCCCCTCTTACCAAAATTAGAACACTTGAGGGGAATCCGTTAAGGGAAGAGGGAAGAAAAGGGTGGGTGGGTGGGTGGGTGGGTGGGGGGAGGTAACCAATGTGGACATATGTAAGGAAAAGAAAGGGAAATATGGTAGTTACGGAAGGGCGCTATTCAAGGAATTTGGAGAAAGGGGAAATTAACAGAGACATGGAACTATTTATCTCTCCCCCAGCCTGCTGAAATTTTTATCCTACGCCTTCACAAGAAAAATATCTTGCTTTACCTTCCTAAGTAATAAAACATTGTTGGTAAATAGTCCTCTAAATTGTAGCACCAACAATTTATTAGGAATACATCTTAAACACCTACAGTTTTTCTTTTATAATTTCATTTTGTTTAGAGGAAAATGGTGCAGAGCACCACCACTGCTCTAAGATCAGTTTTTGGGATTGCGTTTCCATTTAGCTTTTGTTTTTGAGAAATTTCATTTTTATCACTTTAGATTTCTATTTTTATTGGTCTTTTTTCTGTTCAAAAAGTTTCTTTGTTAAATTTCCTTTTCGTATATATTGGTGTGGCAGTCAAGAAATCTCTATCAAATCCTCATATGTTAAATATAACTATATATTTAGTAGCAAGTTTTTTAGCTTTTTGTATGTCCTCCTGACTTAGTACATGCTTCTTCATAGTACTAGGTATAAGCATTAAGATCCGAAATTGGAAAAAGGAAAAGAAAATAAAGGAAAAGTTACCACTCGATTGACATGGTCTGGCTATTCCTTGATTCCATTTTTCGCCTCACTTTAAGGGATATTTTTCTTTTGTTGGCAGAAAATGAAAATAGTCTCTTGAAATGTCTTAAAATGAATAATCAAAATAAAAATATTTAGTGATATAAATTGTAATTTGTTTTGGGTGAGATATAATTCTTGCCATAAAAATTTAATATAGTTCCTTTGATAGATGTTGGCACAACCTAATATACCATACTATTTTTTTATTAGTTCTTCTACACAAATGAACTTTTATCATTTGAATAATGAATTATTATGGGCCCTTTATATTGAAATCTTGGCTCCACCACTGGGCGGGCACTTGAGTAAAAGTAATATCTAAATTCAATAAAAATTGTATATTTTTGTAATAGAGTCATAGACGGTTCATAAAAGGTTCATGAAATAATGTCATATTAATGAAAAGTTATTGCTAGCTACTTCACTTGTATAATAATGTTATCTTTGATTTACATAATAATTTTTCTGAAAAGTGTAAATTTTCTTGGAACATAACATATTCAAGCTTCAATTAGTGTCCTGTGAGATACGTCATAAGTGAACCTAACTTCATAATTTGTTGAAGTCATGATTCCAAGAACTGCTAGAAGGGGACAGTTCACCCAGTTCTTGGTATTGGTGCAAATGCCCTGGGAAATCAAAACCATATGTATCAGTACATACCAGTCTTACCGGTTCAAATTGGTGCATACCGCCCGTTTTGTATCAAGTGCACCAGTGCAAACTGGATTTTTTATTTTTTTGAAGTTGTCAATTTTGGTATGTACCATCAATAACCGGACTGTACCATTTTGATGGAAAAGTGGTGTGGGGTTTGTTACTAGTATTTAAAACCTTGCTTGAAGTAAATTCTTTTTTCACTCGAAAAGAATACAATGCTTTTTAATAAATCAATGAACATGGTGCCTGCTTGAGAGATAGGTGGGCCCTAGGCACGTAGATGCCCATCTAAGCACTAACTAGGCGCTTGGCGGCTGCCTCCCATACCAAGTGCCCAGGTGGTTAGGTCGTCTAAGTGACTAGGCTAGATCTTCTAGGCATAAGCAGCCAATTGTGGCAATCTCTTGGATCCATTGAATGGTTGATATGCATAAAGGTAAAGGAGAAACTTGACACATGTAAAAAGATAAGCTACCTGGTGCTTTCTTCAAATTTCAGGTGAGTTCCTGTTTACTAGGCGGGCCATTAACAGAATTATCCAGTTATATCCTCAAGCCTCACCATGCTATTGGTACCTGTTAGAGGTGCAATTGTAGGTTTGGAGTTCAAGATTAATTCAACAGGTATGGAGATTCATAATATGGAATGCAGAGCCTTCAAAATGTAAGGAACAGAAGGGGAAAAAAGCATGAAAAAAGAGAGTATAAATTATCAAATTCTTGCAAAGATAAAATCTCTTCTTCTTTATTGAATACCTAATTGATTGAGAGACAACTGAGATCAATTCTATTAAGTGAGGAACGGTTTGGGATTTCCATCACGGTGCTAGAAGTTCATCTGTAGTTAAAAAAAAAGCTTCCATATATAGGTGATCGACCATTGTTTTTCCTTTTTTTTATTTTTTTTATCAATCATTTTTCAGTTGAGGATTCTCTATATACATCTATTTTATAAAACAATTGGCATGGATAACTAACATCTAGGAGGTCATATTTATATAAGAGAATTAGATCTCCCTGTTCTGTTCCATGTTTTTACTAGCACATATACATAGCACACATTAGCGACAGTGCCTTCTGCAGCAACAAAGTCTGGTTCTTCATCTTTAATACTCATGTTACAGTTGTCTGAATTGATTACTTAAAAGTCCTACTGTTTAGTTGGACCAAGTGCATATGTCGTGTGAATCAATTCTCTCACTGCTGATGCCACCAATATTGAAATTTTCTGATAGATAAAGATCTTACTTGTAGTGATGTTGGCATGCCTCCTTTAACATTGACTTATTGGCTTGCTTTATGTTGAGTTTGACTAAATTCAAAGCCTTTTGCTGCAAAGTTCTGAGTGGATGCATTCTACAGCCAATCCTAATGTGAAGTGGTGCCCAATGTGCCATGTTCCATGCTTTTCATTAACTTATGTACAAAGCCTATTCAAGTTTTAGGCTTTACTTTTCTATATATTGTATTTGAATTACTTTCATGCGATCCCTGTCACTTGCTTCTTTTCCCCCTTATTGTAGAATTCGTGAAAGGAAGGAATCTGTGACAGTTCTTTTGTGCGGCACAAGTGGGTGTGGCAAATCTACTTTGTCAGCTTTGCTGGTATATGCGTATGACCTTATAATATAAAATTTTTAGTATAATCTCTGGAATATCTCTGGAATCATGTTTTGATATAGCAGTTGCACTTGGTACAGTTTCTGAATATCATTTTTTTTCCTCTTTTTTTTGCCTTTTAGTCAAAAAGCAAATCAGACTGGCATTTTGCTTTGTTTTCTCCCCTTTTCAGGTAATTCTTCTTGGTGTGTTGCTTTCTGGGGTCATCACAACCTGACTTCTCCCTGTACAGCCCTATAAGATCCTAATAGAACTATCCTGATTATAAAATTTTGTCTTTCTTAATGGATATCTTTAGCAGCACTGTCTATTTTTGTTTCTGGAATCTTCATTTCCAGGCTATTATATATTTGCCACCAATCATCATATTAAGTTGTATGAGCAGAAGCACTTACAGGATAGGGTTACTAGCACAAATATAGGTTGTATGGACCACCTCTAAACTTTTAGCTACCTCTTCCTCATTAATTGTTCATAGTTTATTAGTTGCTTCAGATTTTGATTGCAAAGATGAGCTTTGGATAGAGGCTTATTTATGGTTTATACCATGAAGAGTGTGAACTTGTATATTGTTCAAACCAGTGGGGAAAAAAGAAGGTTGATTTGTGTAGGTGTTCTGATTACTTATTTTTATCAGTTGTCATTCCAACTTTAGTGTATCGCAAACAATACTCTTTAACACTGATTTATATATACCCAGCATAGGACCTTATAAGTGACATAGTTGTGTTTCTTTCTTTCTTTCTTTCTTATTTTGTATGTGTGTTATGCCGCAGATTTCATCATGTCTTTCAGTACATATTTGTTATAGGAAGGTTTTTTTGGCAAATTTTAATACATATATAATCCTAGACAAGTAAAATGTTGAAATAATTAAGTGCATTTAGAAATTTCTTGTATGTTTAGACTCGATTACAGTCCATGAATATTTCCAAACAGGGTAGCAGATTGGGTGTCACAACTGTAATTTCTACTGATTCGATACGCCACATGATGAGGAGCTTTGTGGATGAAAAGCAAAATCCACTTCTTTGGGCGTCAACATATCATGCTGGCGAATGCTTAGATCCAGTGGCAGTTGCCAAAGCAAAGGCTAAACGAAAAGCAAAGAAACGTGCTGTTGTTTCTCATCCGATGGTTAAGGAGGAATTATCTGATGGTACTTTAAATGAAAAATCTGATGGTCGATCCACAGATCCAGTCTCCGGAACTGAGTTGATTGGCAAAAAGCAAATGGCTATCGAGGGATTCAAAGCACAAAGTGAAATGGTTATCGAAAGCCTTGATCGGTTGATCACTGCATGGGAAGAGCGAAAAGAATCTGTTGTTGTTGAGGGTGTCCACCTAAGCCTCAATTTTGTGGTGGGTATTCAGCAGTCTGGTTTTTTTTTTTTTCCTTGTATGGTCCTTTTGGATGATATATCTGCCATTTTTAAGTTATTGGAAAATTGTCCCGTTGGACATATTTCCAGCTCAAGTGTATTTGGTCGGATATAAGGGTATGGAAGTTTTCATGCATAAACTCGTTCAAACCTTGTATTTGATTTCTTTTTGCTTTTAATTGCTAATCACTGGCTTATCTTATTTTCGTCTCGTAGATGGGGCTTATGAAGAAGCATCCTTCAATTATTCCTTTCATGATTTACATTACCAATGAGGACAAACACATGGAACGATTTGCAGTACGTGCAAAATACATGACCCTGGATCCGGCCAAAAATAAATATGTTAAGTACATCCGCAATATCAGAACAATCCAGGAGTATCTCTGCAATCGAGCTGACAAGCATCTGGTGCCAAAAATAAATAATACAAATGTTGACCGGAGTGTGGCAGCCATTCATGCCACTGTGTTCGGTTGCCTACGTAGACGAGAGGCAGGAGACCAGCTGTATGATCCAACTACTAATACAGTGTCTGTAATACGTGAAGAGTATAGAAACCAATGTGCTGCCAACTCTCTGAGTTCAAAGGGAATGTTTCAATTGATCCAGAGAAACGGGTCTTTTAGGCATTTGATGGCGCTTGTTAATACGGATGGATCTGTCGCCAAGGCTTGGCCTGTCGAGTCAGTTGGTCATGGGAAGGCCACATCTGGAAAGGGCATTGAGAAGTTTGTGGGAATCCCTATGTATGGCCCCTTGCAGATTGGGAAGGCAGAGCCCGTTAATCTTCAGTTTGGTAATTTTGGGATCAGTGCATGGCCAAGTGACACAGGGGGTACAAGTCATACAGGAAGCATTGATGACTCAAGGGCTGATGGCACTGATACTGGTAGTAGATATTATTCTTCCTGTTGCAGCTCTCCAAAGATGTCAGATGGACCTGCTAAAGAGGTATATCTTACTCTCATTATTTCTAGTATACTGTTTGGCTGGGAAAAAAATTCTGCATGGGGAAAAAATTCTTGACTTGCAATTAGTCTTGCAAATAAACTTACCAATAATTTAATCCAAAGATAATCTGATTTTCTTGGTGGAATGTTGGTATGATAGCTGTAAATCTCATATTATGTTTTTTGACTGTCCTCCATTTCTAGTCCATTGAAGTCAAGCGGAACAATGTTCAATTGTCTGAATTTAGTCCTGAATGCATAATTGAGCTAAGAAGGATGAAGACAGCTTTTAATAATGATCCATGACATGTATTGGTGAACACTTTCCTGAGACTATGAAATTTATTCTGGTTTAGTTGAGCCGTTTTTAGTCCTGATGATGAGAATGTTTTCTTCCCTCCGATCTTTTTAGGTCTTTTTCTTCTATGATTTCATAATGCATTTACATAGACAAAGCGAGGGATTCTGTTTAGACAGTCGATCAAAGTTTTCTGCCTGAGATATAATTGCAGTTCTCCATATTTTTTGTGATTAAGAGAAAACAACTTTCTCTGACACAATATTTGTGTTTCAATACATCTAGCAGAAGCATCAAAACAAACTAGTGTTTGTAGATCAGACAGACCAGGGTGTGTTGGTAGGCACTTAACCATGAAGGATTTTCCCATGTTCATGGCCAATTTGACTACTTTATTTGCCTTACGGTAATATGCATTAAACTTAATGCTCTCAACCAATCTGGAAATTTCTATTTTGTCAGCTACCCAAGTTCTTATTGTTCAAGGAATGTGCTCACCTTTCTTGAGTGGTTTCAGTTCTGCATATGAATGAAACATTGTCTTCATCCCTTTATCTGGACTTCTGAAGTCTCCAGGAAAACCCATTACCCACTATCAGAATTCAGAAGCCGTCGGATTTCTAGATAACAAAAAATTATGTCACATCATTTCAGGTTCCTGTTAACTGATGCACTGAGATGTTAAAGTGTGTGCCGGCAATAAGTTAAAGTGCCATTTGTTTTGAGTGAAACTAATTTTTGTTAAGATGTTAAATTGTTATCTACTCATTCATCTGGCAGTAATAATTTATATATTCATTAAAGATGCGAGTATGCTAATGCTCGTTATCTTATTATTAAAATATACTTTGTGTACCTGGAATAATAGGTTTATCTTCTTTTTTAGCTAATTCTTATCCTTCTCTTCCAGCTCAAGGAGGAACAGTCTGTGTCTGGTAGTGAAGAAGAAGCTGATGATCCACCTGATGTGGACAGTGATGAGGACCTAAGTGACAGCAAGGAGATCCATGAGGAGGTAAGAACTCGAAAAGACCTTTTATTTTGTTATACTTGAGCGTATTTCAAGCTAGTACTTAAAAATATTTGGATTGTCTGGTAAATTATGGATGATGAGACCGTATGATATGGCGCTTGAAGACCTGACAAGGTCATGCTCGTAAAGGAACGATTATGATGGTTATGGAGAAGAAAAGAACAGTCATCGTATCCAATGATGATGCATGCCTTCTCTTATATCAATCACCGCCTCGTACACGGGATGAGCTATTGTCATGCGACAAGAGCAGGCACAAGGAATCCCAAGGCCTAACAAATAAATATTTCCTCTTATTTAAGGGCTTTGGTTGTTTGATCTAGACATGCTTTGTTGATCACATGCAGAGTTACGTTACGAGGTCTAACTAGTAAGGATTGAAGAAGCTGGATCACCATTTTACTTGGAGAAGTCCATCCCACATAATTGAACACATTCGTGGCACTTCCTGATGGGAGCTTTGGACACTCAATTGGGCATAATTTTACATATTGTGCGCATACAACAACAAGCACAACACATGCTAAGCCCACGCCCTTGGTGGTGTGTGTTTCTACATCTTAAGAATGCATCATCCAAAATACAAACCTAGAACTTCCTTCAAGAAAGAAAAGAAGGGTGTGACTTCTAGGGCATCACCCTAGTCATGTTTCAATAGTTGGCTGTGATTTGTTAATGTAGCAGTCACAAACTAATCTAGAGTCAGAATATTTTTTAAAAAAAAAAAAACACCAAGACGGTTTTAGTAACTCCATAATGGGTTTTATTTTAAAGGAACATCTCATTTGTCCTCTCATGGAAAACTAATAATAGTAAAGGTTTACACATTTATATGAGGTCTAATCAGGCTCTTTACAAGTTGCTATCCATTGGTCGTAGGAATCTGAGCTAAAAAGCATGCTAACTCCCTTTTTTGTTTGGTGAATAATGGATACATCCATGAGAATCAGAATATAAAATGTTCAAAAAATCAACAGAAATATGCAGCTGAGTGCCATAATGCAGTTCCATAATTAGCCGCAACATAAGATGCCATCTAATAAAAGAAAGCGAAAAAAAAAAGAAGGCATTATAACGGGACTGGTATGAAATAATAAGATATTCAACTCTACAGGACTCTGACATGACATGATAATGAACTATATGATTGCAAGTTAACATATGCATCTTTCGTTAAATTCAATTTTCACCCTTTCATTTCAGTGCAAATGATTGGCTTACCTGTGTAATTCTTTTTAATTGTTATTTTTCTATGGACGGAGATGCTAAACATTATTTGAACCTTTTTGAAAGAGTACCGGTTCTATTGTGTTACTTTTTTTCTCAGACAAATTATCTTACCTGTCTTTGATTAATTTCTATTTCGCAGTTGGAAGGTTCTGTTGATGAGAACTCAACCAAGTCTGACGAGGAGTATGACGACTTAGCCATGCGCGATGGCCTGGAGAATGGCTACTGGTCGGATGATGATGAGGGCCCAAACAATGAATGGAAACTAGCAGATGAGAAAAGGCGAACAGTAGATAACTTGGGAACGATAGAGAAGTACCAACACAATCTGGATCTCTTCTTGAAGATAAGCGAGGATGTCACCGAACCGCCATATTCCTACTCCCTGCTCTCTGAGAAAGGTTCGGACATGAAAATGAGGAAGCGTTCGATGAGCGACTCTTTTAGATTCCAAGGCCGGACGCAAAGCATTTCGGCCATAGGTGAGTCTGGGTCGTCGATGTACAGGGGCCCGGTCCTTTCAGTAGCACCTCAGAGGTAAGTAGCCTGACTAGGATTTTGTAGAGCGAGCTCTGGAAGCCTGAGGCGGTAGTTAATCTCTTTCGTGTATTGCTTGTTGAAATGAGCGCATGAGTTGTAGAAGATGTTACGTAATCTATATATGTTGTCTGCCGTTTGATTTTCTTCTATGGCATTTCTCACGGGGTTCCAATCACCTTATCACATAGTTTTCTCTTGGGAAGACTGGTATCCATCAGTGCCGTGCACTCCTACGAAAGAGGGAGGAAGATTCTCGGAATGTTCTACCGACAATGGGGTGATGTGTGTACGTATGTGGTTAGGTGCATCATCGCCTCAATGATTTGCTATTTTGGTGGACCATCTAGTTAGTTAGTGTACAGGTCTATAATGCAAAGTAATGCATGATTGCTGTATGTCGCTGATCATGTTGTTCGATGTGGCAGGATTGACATGTTGATTTATTTCCCCTATGTTAAGAACTCTATTTGGTGGTGCCTCGGCTTCTTTTTCTTTTTCTTTTTTTCGCTTTGCCCCTCTTTTTTTTCGGTCATATGGGATGCCTTGAAGGTCTCTGAGAGGAGGCATCCATGGTAATTACACAGGAGGCATTTGAAATGTACCATCCAAAAGTTGGAGGCCGGAACTTCCCAGGTAGTGGGTGTGGGACGGCCATTACTCAGTTCACCTAATTAGTGACACCCTAGAATCCTAGGCTGTATCTAGTATACTTGGTGAAATATCATATGAAGATTTATGAAAAAGATAGGTAGAGGGTGGGGGATATCATATGAAGGTTTATGATGAAGATAGGTAGAGGGTGGGGGACAGCCATTACTCAGTTCGCCTAATTAGTGATAATCCCCTAGAATCTTAGGCTGTATCTGGTATACTTGGTGCAATATAATATGGAGATTTATGATGAAGATGGCATTTGTCTTTACTATCAGAAATGTAGGGATTTAGCAAACGATTTCGAAAAACAAAAATATCTTATTTTGCATGTTCATAAAGTTTCTTTGAAAGCTGAAAGCAAACAATACCTATATGGAACGGGCCCTTGCGCACTTCTTGAAAGAAAATGACATGTCTCCTATCATGCTTTGCCAAGAAATTCTCCAGGGATAAGGTACCCAGCTTTTGAAAGTTAAACCCAACTAAATCCAACATTGGAGGCATTCCAAGTCATTTTTCAATATATCATCTGGCTAAATGATTGTCAAACAAACTTGGATAAAATCGTGAAGATGGTATTCTGGCTGACAACAGCCATGCATTATGGAGACATTGCTGCAAAAATAATTCATCCAACATTTTTCGGTTTTGCATAATAATGGTCCATAATGTCTCCGGTCATGCTTAGGCATGATTACGTAATAAAACGCGAGTGGAACAGACTTTCTTAAAACAATATAAAAATAACTAAAAAAATATCTGCCACATTGAGAAACAGCTCATCAAAAACAAGTCATCATCAAAGTCGTCAGATTTTAGTGAATTTTAAAAAACAAAAATTAAAATGATAGATGAGGACAAACATTGAAGAAAGTAACTTATATTAGTATAAACTGAGAAGCATGGGGAAAATTGCACATCAATCCTTCCGATGGAATTCAACCTGATGTAAGCATTATAATTTGTGAAAATCCAGTCAAACATTCATGAAACCACTGCATCACGTCAGAAACTGACTGGTCTGAACCAGCCATCCAAGAATTTGACTCACTAGCGAAAGGGAACAAAGACAAATCATAAATACAAATATCTTCCAAGAGATGCAGGCACCACCTCAAGAAAACAGCATCCTGCACCTCACAGTAGTTCATGGGACATTGTTATCTTTACAGGAGTTCATGTATCCTTTTACACTTCAATGACAATAAACATCTATAAGCCTCTGCTCTCCATCTCCTAACCTAAATATGTTTTTTTACTGGCATTGCTGTTGCCTTAGGTATAACTTGAATATAGGAGCAAATATACATGAAGAGAAAATCAAAATTCTTATTTAGACAGGCCCGTCATTTATTTACATTAAGGCCACAAGACAAACTTTCCCATTTTATGCTGAAAAGAGGGACTAAGTAGCTGGCAAAGCTAGCCTCATTATCTGTACAAAAATTTCACTACTTCAGCTCCCATAGTTTCTCATGAAGAACGTGAAGAGATCCCAATGCGCCTTTCTGCAGAGTAAAACATACATTTCAGTTAATAAAAAGTTAGACAGTAGTAACTGGCATTTTTGGTCACACAGACCATGCAGTGCAAACAGTCAAAATTTTTACCTCCCGTGGCAATAAGCTTTTCAACACGGGCAACGATATGTTTCCCATACGTGTACCTCTTCAAGGCATTCAAGTGAACCTTAATACGTGAAAGGATCAGTTCCCGGTTTTGATCATCACAGGTCTCAAGAACCTTCTGTACAACATAGTTAGCGAACTGATCTTTCATCATCACCTGTCAAGCCATTTCAGATATTCAAGTTTATCAGTTGGAGGGTGAAAATTGTGAACGAACAGCATGAAAACCAATGGTAGGCTGCTGAGAAGAACTTCCATGAGATAGAATTACCATATTTTTGTTGTCATCATATAGTAATAACCATATGTGTTAAGTGAACAAACCAATCAGTTGCCAGAATAGGGGCACAATTTTCACCAAGTAATATTCATTATGTTAGCCTAAGAGAGATTGTAAGGACACAAGAGCATAAAGATAATCTGATGATCTCATTTCCCTGTTCTAGTTTCTCTCTCGCAGTCCAAGTATGCACGTTTCCAGCAAATTAAACCACTCTCACACAGCAAAATTACGTATAGATGTTTGTAGTAGATTAAGTTCATTTCTAAGAAAAAAAGGTGAATATATAGTTCAATTGTATTTTCAGATGCAAAACCTATTTAGAGCTTCAAGTGAAACTGAATTCGACTCGATATTGTCATGTTCTCCTGCCTAAGTAGCCACTTTACAAGCTTACACAAGCATTTTGACTAGAATAGGCTTAAGTTTTCAAATTATTAGAATAAACTGGTTTGCTACAAGTTTTCCTTGCATATAGTTTGAAGTGATATATCATAATGGCTTCATAGAACTGCAAACCAGCTTATTTCTAATAAGGATCCACACAACTGTTCACAATCTTGTTGTATCAGAGCTGCAACACTTGAGATTAAAGCCACAACTAACCAAGAGGCCTATATGCAACTTCTTTAGCCACAGGTGCAAGTCCTTGATTTGTGCAATTGGATACAACAAAATTGAGCTTTTACTGCAGGGGCGTGAATAAAAACCCAATGTAACTTCCCCCTTCTCTATCAACAAACCCATTATGTGAAGTAAGGTGTTGATATCTTGATACAGCTAGTTAGCTTGCAGCCAGCTAAAATGTCCTATATTTTTCAAGCTTAACTGTTGAGATCTTGATATCATTACAATGGTGAGAATATTCCACTAAATGATTTGCTGGTGGAGCTTTGAGTTCTAATGCACTGTTGTTGCCCTTCATCATTGCGTACTGCACTGCTTTGAATCTTGGGTAGACATGCTTTAGGTTTTTTCCTATCTTTCAATTAGAAGTGTACGGTCCAATGATATGGAGAAACTGTCACGTAACTCCAGGCAAGTCAAGGTTGAGATATCCATCGCTTAGTTGCTCCATTGCTTAGTTGAATCAGCATGAGTGTAGGGGGCTTGTCCTTTAGGGTTTTCACCATCATTCAACCAGAAGGTACTCATGGTGCTAAATTGCGAAGTAAGGCAAGCCTAGTCAAGGTTTAAGTAAAGTACATTTTTTCTGCAAAACATGCACAACTTACTGTAACATGGTAATGTTGAGCATTATTAGACTTTGATGTGAAAATAAATACAAGATTGTAAAAGGCATATTAGGAAACCTAAACCTATGATAAGCTAGATATATCTAGAAAATAGTAGATTATCAGTCAAACTAACTTTCTGAATATAAAAACCACCTTTGAAATGAAAAGTTTGGCCCTTATATACATGATGAACTAGAAAGTCTCCCAGGTGGCTGCTACTGCTAGCAAACATAGCTGGTTTCCACAAAAAAGGTACATATGAAAAACTCTATCAAATTCCCTCAGATATGCATGTTGTTGCTGATCAAATATCACATGCACGTGCACACATAAGCACATGCACACACCGGTAGCTCCAAATAGTTGAAGAATTGTTTGTGAAAGATAACAAGTTTTACAAGAATATCACGCATCACAAACTTTCATTTAATTAACACTAGCTATGTCGATACCATAGCACTATGTAACAATCAGCATATGATGAAAAAAGATGACAGTGTTAGCTCATACCAGGACTATGCATAAATGTGGTCCCAAGATATGGACTTCTGTGGGGTGGGTGAGTCAAAGACAAGTTGACATTACAAAATACTCCAAACCATGGTCTTGTGACACCAACTTCGATCAAAGCACAACTATAAAATAAGATATTTCTTAATGATAAAAAAACAAGCACCAATACGATCTCATACAGGTATCATTCAATAAATTGGCAATCTGTATCTGCTCCAAATAAAAAATTGCAATATTTACCTGTAAGGGTTCATTTTCATCAGTTGAACCAAGCATCTCATTTATTAGGAGTTGCCGTTCCTCCGGACTCCCATACGTCAAGCACTTTTCAACAACATTGGAAGCAAATTTCTGCTGGCTCATCTTTACTATCTGCCCAGTAAGCTTGCTAATTATAGTAGATCGTTCTTCTGGTTTACCATGTTGCAGAACATGCTAATATAACCAAGCAGGAAAACCAAGTTAGTCAACCATTACAAATGAATAGTATCTAAATAAAATAATCCTGATGGCTATACTTAGATTGTTAGGAATACTGATATACAATCACGGCAAGTATTAAATGAAGAAAAGCTTCAAGCATAACATGCTGAAATTCCCACACAATGATTGACAAGCACTTGTAAGAAACAGCCCAACTGGAAAAGGTACTACAATCATGGAAGGAACCATGAGCAAGAAGTCAAAATCTTGTAAATCAAATAGTTCAAAGAACTGTCATGCGTGTGCATGTGAGCAAGCCGAGAGAGAGAGAGAGAGAGACCAAAATACTGTGCACCTCAGACTATAAAACAATAACCAACACTAACGAATAACATTCAACTCTGAAAAGCAACAAAATATAGCTATAACCGGTTCCGAGGTTCCCACTTCATAGCCGATTATGTTCTATATTTTGCAGGTCAACAGTGTTTATATCCGGATACTTCTAAGAAGCAACAAAAACGAGCCACCATGAACATGGAGAATGATAAATGAAAAAGGCAGCCATATTCAAGACTTTAAGAGGTGAAGTAACTGTTGCATGGAAACAGAGTTTGAATGTACCAAACAGACAACTGATCAATTTGTGCAAGGAGAAATTTTTGGATCTAATCATTTCAACAGATACTTGTTTCAGAAATACAATCTACTGAATAAAACCTGTGTATGAAAATAAGCTACACCAAAAACATAGAAAGATTTGGCCCCATTTACATTGTCTGGGGTAATTTTTGCAGCTTAAATAAACAAGAAGCAACCTTGTGAAGTTACATGCATAATTATAGTGTCGTGGACAAAAGTAATTGTCAAAACATACTGAATTGTAACTGGTTCCAACTTATGACTTTTCTCAACCCAATATATCTCTTACTTAACAGTGCTCCATATGCCAAAGAAATGAAACCACAGAAGCAAATTGCTCACTTAATTTAGCAATGCACGAATGCACCATCAGATGTCTCTGCAGGTTTCAGAGCAAGATTTAACTATTCAAGGAAAACTTGAACATTCCAGAATTGAGCAGCTGCTGTCTTAACTAATACCTGAATCTCAAAGAATTGCTGCAGAAAAGAAGAGTTTCCCCTAGTAGATTATATTTTTGTTTGTGCCATCATAGTCCGATATATTAGATTATTGTGGTCACAGAACGAAAATAAGGTATCCATCCCGATCTCTCTTCATTAGTATTTCCACAATTAGGTCCAAACTTCAGTCTAGTTAATGCAGGCATAACATTAGCTGAAGTGTTTTTGCGATTGAGCTAGTGTTGAAATCTAAATCATTGATTCACTATTAAAAGAATTCTGTTATTAAGCATCATCTTGATAACCCCAAATAACATAATGGAGGTTTTTTTTATCCATTTCTTCAAAACTTTCAGATATATATAAGTTAATTCAAATGGTATTCTTATATTTAAATAATATAGTTCAATTTAACTCTATTAACACAAGTGATATATTGAGTAGTTAATGTATATAAAATGAACACTGACATAGTTGAATAATGCTTGCTGGTCATGGTTGTGTTATTACACATATATCTTCATATGCAAATGCAGGTAAATAGAACTCCTAGTCGTTTTTACTTCTCATACCTCTTTCCTCTCTACCCTGCCACCCTTCAGCTTCTGCAAACCTGAATGCTAATTCATATGGTTCTTAACTAAAAGATCCTGTTTCAAAGAAGTGGTCAAGACACACTGGAAATTGAACCTTCATTTGTAGGCCTTGCTTCGTTATACATTTGATAAACTATCGAAGATGGACCATAATAATGACAGAGGACGACTGCTAAGTTTGGTTAGGATGATAACGACCTGATCATTCATGCAATGAAACCAATATTAACTAAGCCCTATGAAGGATTAATAGTTAACCATACTTCAAGGAAAGCAGAAAGGGTTGAAGTTGAACAATATTTTAACTGTTATGATCCTAGTCATACTCCCTTTGATTGTACAACTTCAATAAAATTATTAGTGTTCTAGCGAGCAAGACAGCATGACAAACTTGGCTATCATCATCAATATGTCAGCTTACACTAGGAATGGTAGAACCAATTTCACCAACCCGTCCCAGATAAAGTAATCTCCATGTCAAGGCAACAATGTGGAACATGTGATCTATATAAAAAAACAGACAGAGAAAAAAACAAACTGACATTGTCATGATAACCTTACTGCAAAGCATGAAGCTCAAAAACCAACCCAGCCAATATAACCTTTGGTTAAGAGAAATGTTCTTTCCAATAATATAACACAGAGAAACAGTAAGGCAAACATATCAAGCCAGAAGGGAAAAAGACCCTACTTGAATGACATAATTTCCATATTGGTCTTGTGCTAAAGAACACACAGATTGGAGGATCTCATCCATCATAATGCTTTGTGTTTTCGGATCATCACAGTGCTCAAGGACCCTCTGCCAGCATTAAACATCCATCAAAGATCAAAATCATTAGAAAAAAATGAATGAATGAAGGGATTTTATAGGACCTATAAATGATAAGTTATTTTTGCACCTGAATGACCCGGCAACCATATGGATGGCTGGAGAGTGCAACAACATGTCCATAGAACGATGATATAATAAACTGGATTCTTTCTTGGGGAATGCGTTCGATGCATTTTTGGATTACATGGTTACCATTCTGATCTCGAACACATTTCATGATTGATCCATCAAGCTCTAACACCATTTGAGTCTGCTGATCTGCATCAACGACTTCTAATGCCTGCAGCAAAGCAAATAATTGAGCTTTCTCAAGGTGACACCAGATGTTTCAGGACCCATCATTGATCTTACGCATAATTAAGAAATATTAGATAAAGAAATAGTATTGCATGACACAAGTAATCACATAACACAAGCTATGATAAGAGTAGCACATGCAGCTACCAGTATTGGATACACATGCACATGTATTTAAAAATCAATATGAATATCAATATAAAGGAAATATTTCAGGTCATAGTTGTGTAGAAAAAAAAAGAAGTTTAGTGTTGGAAAAATGCAGATTTCATAAGGGTAGAATGGAATATAAGTTCAGTTAGAAAGCACATGATGCTTGGGGTAAATTAATGAACGTGCACATCTACATACCGATGCCTAGGTGCCTGCCACCTTCGAATTGTTAAAGACAACCAAGATCCAGAAGCTTTAGATGGATAGTTGGCTAACCATTCACATAATTCATAAGGCCATACAGCTAGGCATTATACATATAACCATAAGTGACCATTCCATAAATTTTTCGTCAACAATTAACTGACTGAAGAAACCAGACATCAACAGAAGCCCCTCTGCTCCCTCTCATTTTTTTTAATTTCTATTTTTCATTCTTTTCAAAGCACAACTATTTTATTCCCATAGACTGTCAATGCTTCTAAGTAACAAGTATATAATTGAATACACGCAGGAGCCGAAGATGTTATGGGGCTTCCTGTTACATCACTGAACATGATTCCAAGTACTCAAGATGTTGTGTCTGGAAAGGTACATGGGACTTCATATTGCTTAACCAGGACCCTAGATGTCATGCAACCCAAAATACTAATAGGACAAATCTTATGAGCAAGAAATGCTATTGTTATTACTTTTCAACATTTCTAATCAATTATACTTAACTGGTCTCAATAATCTAAGAAAAATAATTTAAATTTTGTAGAACTTAATATTTTAGTATTTAGTCTTACATCCATTACGCATGCATATTTACTAAAAATCTTTCATTCATCATTATTAAGTTGAAGAGATCATGCAACACTCTCAACAGTTCGTATCAAAAACATTGAATGGTCCTAATAGGAATTAAGCAAAGCAAGATTCACAATTAGATACAACAAATAGCAATGCAGAAGACTTGTTAAAGTTATGGAATGTATTGCCTCTACCCTGAAAGGAAGCTCCAAGAGACAAAGGATGACTAAGGGAATCTTCAAAACTGTTAAATTGAAAATATTGATTTAAATGTTGTTTAAATTTAGAGAGGTAGTGATGGAGGACCATCTTCCATGTGTCGGGCACTTTATGCAGTCGCAGTCATATCCTAAACTGTCATTTTGGCCCTCTTTTGAGTCCTTTTATTTTTTGGAAAATTAACAAGTTGACAGATGGCAAAATCCTAGTTCTATGAAGGGATAGATTATAACAGTGAAGTACATGACAAACAAAAATCTCAAGATTTTTAACTAATTGAAATGCAATTCCTGCCACCATACAGGCTATTATTTACAAATTTTAAAACTATTTATATTAACACAGAAAGAGCAATTATAATAAGACAAAAGGTTGATAAATAACTAAATGTTGTGGAGAATGAAGTAGGTGCTTAGCAACAAGTGATAAAATAGCTTGAGCTATAACATTTAAACCTATTTACATAAACAAATTACAGTTAGCAAATATGTTTAAGAACAAAAGATGGCTCATAAACAACATAAGCCAAATCGAGCTTCAAGCAAACTGGAAATCACAAAGAAATATATCTGATGGAACATCCTTGTCAAAATTCAAGATAATAATGAATTTCATAGGAGAAAAGGATTATGACCCAACCTTCTGAATTACTCTACAACCATACATTTGAAGAGTGAGAGGCAAAACATGACCCTTGACTTGACTTGCTAGCTGCTTTCTCTGGATTTCAGTACCATGTTCAAAGAACTGCCAATACAGGTGATGATCCACAAGTTCAGAATTTTTTAAATTATAAATTTATGTAGCTAATTGCAAAAAATAAAGACAACATACTTTCTGTATAACATAATTTCCAAAAACATCAGTCATCAAAGCACGAGCTTGAGGAAGTATCTCAGGAAAAATTTTATTCTTCTCTTCGACCAACGCAGTTTCAAGTTTCTGTTGAATAAAACGACTTCCATACTGATCCGCACTAGAGAAGGAGAACAAAATAATCAGCTATCCACCCATAATCACTTTCACTGACATGTAAAATGAGAAAATATATATGGGAACAACAAAATAGTACCTGAATTCAACTACATGACCTACAATATCTGAGAGTTCAAATGACCTAGTTTTGTTGTTTTTTAATTCTTCCAACAACGATGATGCATAATTCTCTTCCATAACTCCGTCTTCTCGGTTCCATGATCCCATGGATCCAACAGCAGCACTTCGCATGAAGGAGGGGGAACGTGACAAATGCTCATTTTGCATTGCAGGATTCCCAGAGCCCAAAGAAGAGAGAACAGAACTAGATAGCGGACTTGCCGGATATGGCATGCCAAGACCAACAGCATGACCACCAACGAAGCCATGATTTAAGCTACCAGATTTCCCGAGGAATGGCATGCCATACTGCAATTTCTGCTGGGCAAGCAATGCTCCAAGATATGCTCTTTGATACTCAGACAAATCCATATGTGAAGTACCAAGATAGTTCCTCCCTGAGGAAGCAGCATGTATGGCAGCATTAGAAGTGTTATGTAAATACTGTGCATATAGGGGGTCCATAATTGGTAACTGGAAACCAGATCCCACTTGGTTTCCATTCATATTCAGATATGGTCCTTCTGCAGTTCCTGCTACTGTTACACCTGCAAAATTAAAGCATATGCACAGGTGTTAGGGTCAAAGAAGCCGGCACAAACTACACTTTCATAGGGTTTGGGGGAAGGAGAATAGAGGCTACCTGCGTCAAGATGACTGTTCAACATTGTTGGTGTCCCATGACTGACAGAATAAGCTTTTGAATTAGATCCAATGAAGTCAACATTTGTCATATTAGAGTTCTGATATGGATTATTAGAACCTGTGGAACTGGTTGAACCCATAGAAGCTACTTTCTTATAAATATTTGGATATGGTGATTGCTTTGGCAAGTTGATTTGCCCATTTGAACTTAATTTGCATGAATTCAGATCTGTTACATTACCATTTTTCTTGGAAAGATCATTGTATGCCAAAAAAGGAATAGATGGAGTTTTTAGTAACTCTGCCTCAGACTTATTTGTGATTTTCTGCTGCAAATATTGTCTATGATCACTAGGCATATTGAACAGCAATTCAGATTGATCGGCAAACTCTTGATGAAGCAGTCCGTGAACATGACTTTCTCCATCTGTTATTTGGTTCTTGGATAGGCTTAAATTAGACATAGCATCTGTCAAATCACCACAATCAGCCAAACAAGAGGAAACACCACCTAAGCCATTTGATCCAACTACGGGCTTTGTATCACTATCCCTATACCTTGCTCCCCCAGGAGGAACTATGGGGCTTGGGGCCCTCTGAATTAATTGAGGATCAGGTGTTGTACTTCTAGATAGAGAAGATCCAACAGCAGATGCAAACGAATGAGAAATTGATGAACCAAGGCTTTGGACCCTAACAAGACCAGAGGAAGTTGCTCCAGATTGCCAGCCATCAATAGTGTCTGCCGCATTACGAAGTTGCGTTAGATGCAAATCAGGAACTCCTACTGGATCAGCATTGTCAAAAGCATTACGACTAACTGGGCGTGAAATATGTGGAGACAGAGAAGTATGGTGGCCAGGTTCTTCCTGCAAGTAAAACAATTTTCATATGATCAATGCTATGGAAAATCAGAAATATCCAAACTAATGGTAAAATTCAGTTCAGAACCTGCAAGCATTACTAAGCCAACAGAGGAATAAAAGCATGGAAAATCACACCAAGATCCAGGTAACATGCAAGAAAAGAATTGAATAAAGTGAAAATCAAAAGCAAAAAGTTAATCTGAAGCATTATTGAATCAACTTGTGGTCTAGCCACATGGCTGAAGCAACTAACACAGCCAACTATAGAGTGCAGTGTTGCCGAGTCAGATAGCAGCACAAAATAAAACTGATGTTTAGCATGTTAGATACAAAATAATGTTCTTTAATGAGTCATTGAAATGCAAAAAGTGGGGGAATGGATCAAGAAGCTCTTTCCAGAACAAGAGAATTGAGACAGCTTTCATTTCAAAGGGCTTGGCTTTTGATGGAAAGAGGGAAACATGAACAAAAAGGAAAAAAGAGGAGGAATATTGAGGGAAAAGGGGAAGGAAAGTTGGAGAACAGCCACAATGTCCGGTAAACAGTGCCATGTCAATGGAGCTATAATGCAAGAGCCTTTACTAAATATTTACAATTCAATTCGATCACGAAGGAAAAACTTATTATTTGAACAGTACGCAATCCAAGTTCACTCTTCAACATCTAGATCTCTACCTTGGTGTTTGTATCCAAGGTCCACAGGCAAAGCTTTCTTCATTAATTTAAGCTACAGATGAAAAAAATGTATGAATTAACTGTGGACAATTTTATAAGATTTTTGTATAACTCTTTTAGGATTCTGCAATGCTTTGGAGAGCAGAACCAGCATCCAGACACCCTAATATATATATAAAAATAATATTCAACCATAAGGCAAAGTAGCCACTACATATATGAAGCCATATGTCAGGAAAATATGAGTTATAATTTGGTTAACTAGCTTTTCTAGTGACAAGGAAAAATCTACATGTTTGGAGATGAGTGTTGTCCGCCTGCCCAAATTTCCATCAATTATTATGCAACTTAGGCAATCGAGAAAGTTATTGAAAGTGGCGATCAAACAAAAATTATTACCTGACTACAATATCTAACACCAATTTAGCTATGAAGTTACATCTTGAAGGTGGTTTCTTCATTAGACGATTGGTGGATACATAGTGGAACTTTTATAGACATGGTTTCAAAGTAAGCACATAATAGGCTACCAAGAGAAATAACTATGGTGGACTCTAGGAAAATATGCACCAGTAATAGCTATCTCTAAGCTCTTCCTGTCTAAATTTATCATGAAGGAACTTGAATTTGGTATTTGAGGAGTGTCCTGGCAGATGCTATTTTCTGACGAATAGTTTATCTGAAGGTTCTAGATTTTGGGTTATTAACATGTTGGACACTTGGGAGACTTCATGACACTACATACCATCAAATTCTGATGCCATCATCATTATATTTCCATCTTTGGAGGTTATTATGTCTAACATAATAATTAGCAATCATTTTATTAATTTTTATGAACTTAAGCAGCATATGTAAGCTCATTATTCATTACATGCATCAGGGTTGGAGGAACCGGTATTGGGTACCGTACCAATTTTCCGGCGAAACGAGTCGGTATAGGCCGTGCCGGGCCCGTATCGAAAAAAAAAACCTGTCGGAGCCGGAAAAGGAGAAGAGAAAGAGAGAGCGAGCAGGGGAGAGGAGAACAAGCGGCAGCGGATGCCGACGGAGGACCGTGGGGTCCAAGGGGGGCGGAGGTTGCGGCCGCGGCCCCTATTTCGAAAGAAACAGAGAACCCGGCCGCAGCAAAAAAATTTGAAAATTTTTAAGTGAAGTCAGCAAATCGCTTGCCGACTTCACTTACAAATTTCGAAAATTTTTAATTTAAAAATTTTTTAGCCACGGCCCGTTCCCTTGTTTCGAAAGAAAGAAACATGGGACGCGGCCGTGATCTCGGCCTCCGCCCTCCCCCCCAGGCCCTCCGCCGGCGTCCGCCGCCGCTCCTTCTCTCTCCCTCCCTCCCCCACTCGCTCTCTTTCTCCTCTTCTCCGGTTTCGGCAGCAAGCCGTTTTTAAAGCCGGAACCGTACCGGTGAGCCACCGATATGGCTTGGAATGGACGGAACCATCCGATTCGGGACGGTTCCACATTCCATGACATGCATATATCACTGGTACGGCTCGGAACGGACAGAACCGTCCAGTTCGGGACGGTTACGCATTCCATGACATGCATGCATCTGATA
This sequence comes from Phoenix dactylifera, assembly GCF_051530095.1. Lineage (NCBI taxonomy): Eukaryota > Viridiplantae > Streptophyta > Magnoliopsida > Arecales > Arecaceae > Phoenix > Phoenix dactylifera. The sequence goes on from NC_143205.1 coordinate 22,376,029, forward strand.
CATCAATATATAGTTACACATACATATACAAGATACATGCATCTCCCTTTATCCAATTTTTAGAAGATCATTGTGTTGGATTCTGCTAGACACTCGGAAACTTGACATCCATGTTATGTGTCCAAGTAAGATTGATGATGATATTGCTAGATATTAGCGTTTTAGCCTCTTTGGGATTATTTATTTGTCAGCCAGATGGAAGAAATCAAGGTTTGCCATATCAATGTGGACCGCCCCATACCAAGTGCCCCCATACTGTATCAGTACTAAACTAAGATTGCAAACCAACCCTCATACCTGGCATATCAACACTATATCATCAAGCTACTAATATATGGTCCAGCATCGAAATTGTGATCCTTGAAAAAAATATAATAAAATAAGGAGAAAGAAGACTTTGATGTGTCTTATTAGGTGTGCATGTCTTTGATGTTGTCCCTAGAGTATATAGAATTTTTCAAGGGGAACTAGAAATATTTCATCCCTATACTATTGGACACCTTCTCAACCTTTTGCAATCAATATTATGGTCACCATCAAAGATTGCCGCTATAATTTGGCAATCACATTTTACCCATGAATTACGAAAAGATATATCGGAAGAGAGAAAATAGGCCTACTTTAGAGTCTGCCTAAGGCAGAACTCTACTGGGAGAACAGTATCAGAGATAGATATGTTACTTCTCAATGAGAGAAAACCAATTTATAGGGCGAAAAGAACAAGTTCCAATAGATAAGAAATCTGTATCATTTCAGGTGAAATATGAAAGTAGAGAAACAGGAAACTTTGCACAGAGACAACCAATGGAAAGAGAACTCATGGCCTAAAAATCCATAAACTTCACATAAAACAAAGTGAATTTTAGACTGTCATTGGGATTCCATTTTTCATTGAACTTAAAAAGAAACTTTAAATGAATAAAACGGGAAAAAATAATGGACAAAGTGTTAAGTGTTATAATGAAAATAGGGCTAAACGCAAGAATGGAATAACAAAAGAAAGCCCTGGAAAATAAGGGAGTAAAATCAGTAGAACTAAAATGAAGTACCAAGAAAAAGCAGGCCCGGAAAAAAAAAGGCAACCAACTACAATGGTAGATGAAATGACAAGACATTTATAAAATGGTATTATCAATACCTGTCTTTGAGACTTCAAGAAAATTGTCCAAAATTGTGTTATCAACACCTACCTTTGAGACAGAAAAATATCCGAGATGGACAGTCTAATATACCAAAACAGATTCCAAGACAGAAACACAACGGATAAATAATAGGACACCATGCAACTTTACGTGACCAACAGAAACAAATGCCCCGTAGAGGCTCACAGACCTGCAAAGAACTTTTCACCAATCAAAAATCATTAGTCTAAAATATGTCTTAATTTCACTCAACCTAGTTTCCATCAGAGAAGCTGATTGCAAGAAACTTTATCTCAACACTTGTAATACAGATCGTGCAATCAGTCAACAATCTAGCACGTAGTAAAATTATCTTTCCCGACTATAAAAAGCAGAAGACGGCCTATCATTAAAATAGCAGAAGATGGCTCATTATTAAGTTACACAGCCATAAGCAAAAAATCACATATATAATAAAATGCGATACTTCTCGTAAGGAAGAAGAGAGGGGAAAGGACCTGCAAGGCATCTGCAAAGCTCTTTCTCCTTGTGCCTAACCCAACGCCTGGCAACCCAATAAGCCCATCAGTGCTCCGGTCGAGCCACTCCGCTGACTGCTGCTGGGACAGCTTCTGCGGCACCCCTCTGCTTGGCTCGACCATCTCCCGTTCCGCATCACGCATGGGGAGTCCCGGCTGCAAAGAAAAGAGAGAGCTGCTGCTCCCATGACCATCCCCCGATTCCTTCCTCCTCATATCACCAATCCCTCCAAAACCAGCACGGAACCTCTGTGCCGCACGCCAGTCCTCCTTCGATACCACGGGAGGAGGAAGCCTGGGATTCAAATTCTCATTGGAGTAATAGTAGGATAAATAGGAAGGATGCGATCGGATCTCTTCCTCAGACAGCACATCTCCGCCATCCCCGTCATCAAAGAGACGGGCCTTGGCAAGTTCGGAGGGGCCGAACATGCTCCCAAAAGCGGTTCTTGATCCCTCCACAGTCGGAGGAGCGCTGCCACTCCGGAAGATATTGATCTCATCCCGCTCCAGATCGAAATCAGCTCTACCCTGCTGCTGCTGCTGCTCACGAAGCAAAGCCTCGAGATCCTTCTCGAAATCGTCGAAATTCCCATTCGTTAGGGTTACTGGCGCCATCTTGACGGAACTCCCCGTTACCATCCTCAACACCCTAATTTCCTCAACAACAAAGATACCATATTTCTAAAAAGAGAACCACAAGAAGGGAGATGAACCACAAAATCTTGAAAGAAAAAAAAAAGATCGGATCGGAGGCTCGGAGCTCTCACCTTTACGAGAGTCTCCTCATCCGATAGGTCGGATATGGCACCTACAACGCCTTCTTTAGTTTGGATCGAAAGATGGAGCCTTTCTTATTAAAAAAACAACGGAAGAACAATCAAGAAATCGGGATTTTTGATCGATCCGGGCTGAGTCAAGGGTGAATTCAAGAAACAGAAGAACCTAAAGATCTAAACTTTTCCGATCTCGGATCGCCGCGAGGGAGAGAGAAAGATAGGATCTAGGGTTTCTGAAACCAAAGAGATGGGAGCAGGCTTGGAGAAGGGCAGATAGATACATGAGAAGGCGTTTGGCGCAAAGAAGGAAGGGGCAGGAGAAGAAAAACGGCTCGAGGACGAAATCGAAGACGGCTTTGTATGGTGGACGCTTTCATCCGTTGGATCGACTTTGGAGGGCCTAAGATCCTCGGTTCGGTGCTTTCGTGGCCCCGAGGATGCTCCGGCTTTATTCAACGCGGCACGTGCGCACCTGATAGAATCACAGCCGTCCATTTGGTCGGGGAGCGGAAGGAAACTTCCGGAGGACAGATCTTCTCCGCGCATGCATGCGACAATGCCTATCGGCCATCCTGGGCTAGGCCTCGACCACGAGGCGCCGTTGGGCCGATTGGCCCGAGCAAGCGATACGGCCCAGTTGTAAGCCTGAAGACCAATCCAAGAAGTCGGGCTTAGGTTCAGTCCGCAGTTGGAAATGAATGCAATGTGTTCCGTTTCCAAGGACCCAATAAGACGGCCCACTTGGCCATGTTTTGCACCAGAGGAGAAAGAATCCCCTTGTCGTTGTTGTTGTTTTGTTGTTGTTTTGTTTTTTTTTTTTTTTTTTGGCCAGGACGGATAACTCATACTGACGTGTACAAATGCATCCAATAAAATCAAACTGCCGCTTTTTCTCTACAAAGCTAATAGGAGGTGATGTCATCGTAGAAAACCTGGGCTACAAGCCTCACCAACCTGACCAAAAATCCAATCTTTTTGATCAAGAAAACGTCAAGAAAATGATACAAACGTCGATCGGATCCAGGAATCATTGCAGTAATTGATCGAGAATTTGGGATAGAAGCAGATCGAGAGCAAAAATCGAATCAAGATTGAATCTTGATCTAGAAGCACACTGTTGAAGGGTTCCAAGCTCATGGTGGACGAAGATTTGAGGATCATGGAAATCCAGGCTTCTCGAATCCTGGCAGATGGGGAGAACTGTTATGTTAAAATGTAGCCCGAATCAAAGAGATTTGAGGAAAGTTGGACGTTAATCTCTTTCCCAAACAACCTAAATAATTTAGATGATGTAAATTATTTCTCGATGTTTACTCTCTTCTTGGTAACAAGAATGGATGAGAAGTCACTCCAGAATTTTCTTTATTCAGCCTCTTTCAATTCAAATCATGCTGCATTGATTCAATTTCGTCAATTATTCTTAAGAAAAAAAATATTGTCAATTACCAATTTGGATTTGGATCCAGAGGTGACAAATATGATATTGTTTTTTAGATCTCTGGAATTAAGATATAGCACTCTGCAATGTTTTGTTTTTTCTGAAATTCAAAAAAATGGCATGTCATCCCATGACCTACTGAGATTTTATGTCATTTGCTAAATAATTATGCTCATCACTTATGACAAGATTTTTTAATAAAAATTGATAAAAAATTTATTCCACATTTTCTTTGTGTATACTGAGAACTCATTTGGTTCGCACAGAATGAAGAAAAGTATAACCAACAGAAAAATAAAAAAAATAAAGAAGTAACTTTTTCAGGAAAATAATTTTTTTATATTTTATTGAAAAAAAAATCATTTGAGATATAGAAAAGTCCTATTTCCTCCAACTGAGAATTGTAGTAATTTTTTTTTTCAAAAAATATCTTTAAATTTTTAGATAGAATGTAATAAAATCTTTTTCTTTATTAATAATATAACATGTATTTTACATAATTTTTCTGAAAAAAAAATGCTTAACCAAATATAACCTATTATAAAATATGTCACTTTTTTTATTATCAACTAAATATATAAAAATTACTTTCTTAAGCATCAACTATTCTAAAAAAATATTTAAGTAAATAAAAATTTGGCAGCTAAGTCCTCAGAGAGAGACAGGCATGCTACTTTTACTAGTAATTCTAGCGATCTGACCGCTAATATTTTCAGGACATGGTACCAGCGACCTGACTGCTAAAACTTTGAGGACTTACCATGTCAAGCTCATAATATCTACGAAGTAGAAGGCCACTAAATTGGAACGAACAGTTAGCAAGCCAACTCGAGAAAGATAAGCATGATTAATGCTCTTTAGCCCAAAGATCCGAGTTTCCTTTGCAATAAAGAAACATGAACAGCAGCACCACTGAAGACATGCTTCACAACCCCTCTTTTTTCTCTCTTTTTCCCCCAGAAAACACATCCCTCTTACGGTGGTAAGCAAGTTATCCTGCAGTGACACCCATATATACGGCATATTTTGTTTCAACTTGTGAGCAAGTTATCCTACAGTGACACCCACATATACCGTATATTTTATTTCAATTCCAGCACTACTGAAGTGGAGGATACAACCACCTTTTCAGATTATTTTGTTGGCGCATGCCTGCAACTGGAACAAGCTTCTTAGTTTCTCATATTCAGCGGATAGCAAACTCACGATACATAGTCGCATGACAACAAAGAAAAAATCATCAAGACATATGCACATTGCCTAATTGTGTAATACGTACCGCATGGAATTCCAATATAACCACAGTTTGCGAGCCCTCAGAGGAGTTCTCCAACATAACTAAAATGTCTGGAATTACCGATTGCATCAAGGGGATTGGTACTGATGTAGATTTTTCTCCCAATCGTGTTCCATGGCAAACCACCAATAGCATTACCCAAAGGATGCAGGAGAGTCTTTTAATCAGGTAAGAAATCGAACCTGTCTTGAATATGACTCAGGTGCACGAGTATATTTAAATACAGAAACATAAAGCCCAGCAAGCGTGCACGTCTCAAATCTCAATAGCAGCATTTGCGGAACAGATATCAAATCTGAGTCGACTTCATTGCATAAAAAGAGTTTGATTGCACTAAAGTGCAATTTTGATTTAGTTTGATGCACGAGATTTACATTTGGCTTATCCAAACAACTGTAAAACATAGTGAAAAGTAAATGATGTAATATTATAAGGGAAAAAGGTGCACCAGATTAATCCTCATTCTCAATCATCCTCCGAACATCATCAACTACCAACCATGCTTTGTGTCCACCAATTACCTCAGCTTGTTTTTTAGAGTCTTTCCATAACTGTAGAAAGCATGACGCAATCATCAGAAAAAGCTGTACACAGTTTATGGAGATGTATGCAGATTGAAAAAAAACTGGGTTCTGGTTTACCTGTATTGTTGGCATCTTCTGCTCAAATTCAAAATTTAGATACCCACAATGAGACAAAAGCAAGTTTCAGCAATTCGGAATTCTTAGAATCTATGCTGGGAAATAACAAAAATGCCAGTATTCGACCCATGCTACTAAAGATATCAAAATGAATTTCATTTGCAAGAAAAAGATACAGAAGGCAACAGCATGGTGAAATTCCATGCTGCAGGCACCTCAGAACATTAGTATACAACAGAAGTAATTACAGTCCTCAGTGCCAAGTAGATGTACAATAATTTCTCTTTTTTTGATATTTTCAATTTGACCTTATGGACATAAACCACAAACTGAGAGGTGATCTCTATCATAACATCATAAAATTATATTGACTGCACCCAGAAGAATATGAATAACAATTGAAATGTTTAGAACATCTGTGAACATAGAAGCAGAGAAATATCCACCACATTCTGTGTAATTAAATTCCAAAAGAAGATAACGAGAACAGCCTAACTGACAAGCTAAGCCCATCTCTATGGGATCATTATATGGATCAACTTATGATCCATTGAGTTCTGATAACTTATGATGACGGAACTTCAAACTGAGGTCAACCCTTTACATATTGTTAACAAATTTCTGGCTCACATAACTATATGAAAGGAAGGATTCTTGATAGAAAATATGGAATTTCAGTCCCCTCAGACACCATAACTATAGGCAACAAGTGTCACCTATTTTCTTTTCGGCTGATCTGCTTCCACATTTACTCGAAAAGTACTATAAATTGTCAAATGTCAGTACTATGAGTAGAACTTCCATAATTTGTTTGAATGGTAAACAAGTCTCTAGAATATGATTTGTACTTTCTCAGACTAAATTCTGGGTATCAAAATTAATTAAAGAAAATTAATTAATAACATGCATTTAAATTGTATCACTGACATGAGCATAGAGGAATGAAGGCATCTCATATTGTCTAAATCTGAGTTTGCATTATGAAATTTTTATTGACCTCTTAAAGGTAGGATCAGGTAAATTTGCTTTTTTTTGGCTCATTCTGAATGTCAAATTGCAGTACAGATAAAATTTCTCAATCTACATAAAGTGATAACAAGGTCGACTAGTTCTGGATTGGGGAAGGGAAGTCCACACAATGCAAGGTTGGTCACTTCACTCCCTTAAGAGGAGATTCAGAATGAGATAAAGGGAAAGGAAGGAGATACAAGTTTGGTGCTTACCTACATTATATAAATAACATTATATAAATAACATTTTTTGTTAAATTCAGTATTCTAGGAGAAAGGGAAGGAGATAAAGGAAAGGGTGCTTCACAAAATATTGAACAGAATAATTAACGTGGCAATTTGGTTTAAGGAAAACATACAAGTTTTACATAGGGCTTCTAACTAATAAGAAGATTCTATATAAGGACCGCAATTGAAGACCTTGAGTTGTATGAAGGAGTTACAACTCTTTGCCACTCAGAGTACATTATGAGGGTGTTGACATAATACAATTGACGCAGACATAAATTTTATCTTCTAAATCAGAAAGCTAAATGAAAAACTATCAGAGTCTGTTGTTTTTCTTGTTGTTGGTGGTGGTTGTGGCGGGCTGCATGCATCAGTGACATGCACAATTGGACATAAGCATTACCCTAGTGACAATTATATGGGTGCCAGACCCTCAGACATTATAACACAAAATAAATGTTGCAACCTCTAGAGGAAATTACTCCATCTCCTCAAAACAATAGCATACTTCAGGAAATGGAGGAATCTATTTTTAGCTTTCAGATTGCTTGACTGTAATTTGTTGCAAGTAAAATCAATTTCTCAAGGGTTTTTTTTTTGGAGGGGGGGGGTCAAGTGAAAAAGTTCAAGATGGTTGGCAATAATAGTGCCATTAAAAATATTTAAAATAGCAGTACACTATCAAAGCAATAGTCCAACCATCAAAGCTTCAGTTCTAATTTCCAGTTAGATTTGTAACTAAGTTTTCGATATTTTTCATGAAGAAACACAACATAGCTAAAGATGCAGGCAAACTAGCAAGTGGAATTAAATTGGCCTTCAATGCTTGTCTCAAAAATGCGCATATTTCAGGCTATGGGATAATGTATGTGCAAATTTTCATTTCTATATACTCCACAGGTACTTTATCGCATCAAATTTTCTTTTTTCGGTCTTGTCTTGTGAAATAGAATTCTGATCAAATCCTTGTATGTTGGCCAGAAAATAGTTCAATGAACCTACTAGAGAATGTTTTGGACTCCCTTTCCCCCATTTAAATTACAATAGTTAGGGCACCAAATAAATCTTCTAGACGTCTCTCTCTCTCTCTCTCTCTCTCTCTCTCTCGTGTCAGGCTTTGTAGATAATATATGTTTCTTTTAGTTATCCATATGGTCAAAACAGACCAGGAAAGGTACCGATGTACAATCCACTCAAATCACGAATTTTCCATACAGTATTAGATCCTCTTTATAAAACTAATGATCACTTGTAGATTATTCCTATTTTTCAATTTTTTAATGTGTTTAGATGAACAAGAGAATAATATAGTGTGGGTTAGAAGTCTAAACTTACAGCAATTTCTGCCCGAGTCACAAGCCTTTGAGGAACTGCATTGACATCTACACAGTAGAACCTAATTCTGCACCAACAGCATGATATTTGGAACATCAGAATCAATCAAATAAATCAGTAAGCTTGAATTAAGTCATAAGAAGCTCCATTGGTAGCAGCGAATTAGTCTAGGTATAATGAATTTTACTAAACATTGCACGACTAGTACCACATACCTTGTCAGATCAATTTGCTACTTAATCCATCAATAAACTTGCAAATCACAAATCCAATCCATGGAAAATATTAAAAGCAGACTGTTCTCTAACCTTGGAAAGTAATCCGCTGCCATTTTTTCCAATTTGGGTTTCAAATATATACATTTTCTGCACCAGTTTGCCATCCTACATGCCAACATCAGCTCAAATATGTACCAACTTCGCATGAGCGCCAACAAAAGAACCATTTACATGTAACATGCCATCCAGAAAATATTCTATACAAAAGTAAGTATGCAAATAAATAATCGAACAGATGTAAAATGGTGCAAAGTGACATGTCATGCTTATACACAAAATGACTTTTCTTTGGTAAATTCAGACTTGAAGTATAGGGACTTGAATATAAAGTGATACCTTCGAGCAACTAACATGCACCAATTTATTTGACCAATTTTGAAAGTATAATTGAAGCATTGGATGGTGCTTGTTGGGATGCATTTAGCAGCCACTGATGGAAGATGTCAAATGTGTAGTAATTCTGTACTGCTTTACTAGATGCACAGTTTAGTTAAAGTAGTTAGATGTGAAGATAAGATGTTCATGCTGGAAGTGTAAACAACAAAGGCGCAACTTGGGGCAACTACAGTGTTACAAGGTACTGCTTATTTGTTTGGCGAGAAGCCACAAGAAAAGAGTCGCTGCAACATGAATTGATCAACCATGGATCCACAATTTGTGGCATGGTTACAGGCTACGATTGGAGCGAGCTGGATAAGAAACACAAGACGCATTGCGAGGTGACTGCCCACTAGAATGAAGCGAGGTTTCATCGATTTGATCAAACAACCGAATTGAACCAGGTCCGTACGAAAATTAAATAAAACCTAAGTCTAAAAAGCATCAAATTTAGAACAAACAAATCCCCAGAAAATAAGAAAGGCAAGGTCCAGAACCGAACCAGAGCACGACCACCGACTCCTCGAGCTGCTGCGCCTCGGCGATGACCCGATCGAACTGCGCCTCGGAGAGGATGGGCACGAGCTCGATCAAGCTAGGGCCATCGCCGCCGTCATCAAGGCGGTCCTCCGGCGGCGGGACCTCCTCCACCCCGCTCCAGGCGGCGGCCGCCGCCGAGACGAAGATAGGCGTGCTAAGCCTGGAAGTCGGAGATCTCGAACTGCCTGCGATCGAGGCGGAGGAAAGAGGGCGGCTTGTGGTTTCGAGGCGGCGACGGCGGGGGAGGCGGAGGAGGACAGATCGAGGAGAGGGGCAGCAGGGTGATGAGGATGGCCAGAGGCTGCGAGAGGCGCCGGTGGAGGGAGAGGAGGAGAGGAGAAGAGACTCGGTCATGGCGAAGTAAACGCGCTAAGGGCTAATTCTCCGGCGTAGCACGAGGAACAGCTATGTACATCGGACTGCTGGTTTCAGTAACACAAATATAATTCGAGATTCGCTCAGGGATTTTGATAATTTTCCCAGACGATTAATTCAGTAAATGTCAAGGGTTTTTCTGCATGAATATTTTCCTAAATACCAAATTTTGCATGAACACCCTTCCCAAATTGATATTTACATATATATTTTCGTAAAACTTGCTTTCTTACTCTATTTTTTTAATCTTTATTTTTGCAAATATATCCATGCCATGCCATTAACAAATTAACGATTTTAAATTAAAATGATTAAAATATCTTTAATAGATAGATATGCAAAAAGAAAATATTTACAAGGCGATTGCGATGAAAGACAAAAAAATAATTTCAAAATTTTATTTTATTTTTAATTAAAATAATGTGGTTTTTATTAATAGTGTGAGAAGGACCGTTATATTAGAAGCATTTGTACAAAAATAGCATTTTATGAGTATGAAAAATAATATAAATTTAAGAGGGCATTCATACAAATTTAAATTTGTAGAAGGATATTCATAAAAAAAACCTAATTGTTAATGCATGATGTAATATATATATATATATATATATCGTAAATTGTTAATGCATGATAAATTGGGAAACAGCGACGACATTAAGTTCTCTAGTTTGTTAAATCTAATATTGAGATGCCTAAAAAGAAGTAAAATTTGTGTAAATCGATGCTGAGTTCTTTGGTCAATCTGTATAAGTACAAGTGTGAGTATAGGACCTTGAAATTCTCTCCAAAAAAATTAAAAATATGAATTATCTCTTCCTAACAATAAATTTATTTTAAGAAAAATATGATTTATCCAAATAAGCTAAGTATTTTCTTACACAAAGCAAGTGTAATTTTAAGTAAACTACATCGCTCTGTCATATGCACAGAAACAATTCTCTTGCGACATGACAAGAGAGAATCGATGCAATTTGCAGGTTTATTATCAAATATAATGGATCAGTTAATTGTAAAATTATCCAAGTCAGCAATTATGAGCCCGATAAATATTTCATTTGCATATAATAAGCATGTTAAATTATTTGTCATGATATATCTTTCATGCTTGCTTTGCACGTAACGACGCACATATGCTAGGTGGGTTAGGATATCCAGAGGGCACTCCTTTCTTCCCTTTCCTTTCCCTTTTTCCTTTCATACATATCTATTTTTATTGATTTATTTTCAATAATATGGTAGATGCAATTTAGTATAGCAAAGAATTTAGGATTTAAATTGGAATTTTTTAAAAGATAAATAAGAAATTTTAACCAAAATACAGAACATCGGAATAAAATCATGACCACTCTTATCTACATCAACGACATACCTTAACAAAGGTGTTTGAAACTCCAGCATCTCAAAGGTCTTTGGTAGGCATCTGATACTATGGTGAAACAAAAATCTGAACATGAAGACTGAAAAATGGAAGCATGAAAAAATATGTAAAATATTGATGTACCTGGATATCTGACAACTTAAGCATCCAAATATCTCCCAAAATAGTGAAAAAGAGTCTAACCACCTTTGAGACCTTAATTGCACCCTCGAATTCAAAAGGGATTTATCGCATAGCAATAATAGATGTGTAATTATCAATCAACTGCCGAACCAATAACCAGTGTGAAAAGATATCTATTAATCAACATATCTATCAATCAACAAATCACCATACAACTCTTGTGCAAAGGGGGGAAACCTTGCAAGGATAAAGGTGATTTTGAGCTCAAAAATAAGAACTTGTATAGGAATTATGATACAATGTTCCAGTTATGAGGGATCATCCTTGTGGTGCTTCAAACAAACTGTTGTTGGATTTTGTTCTCTCTCTCTCTCACCCAAAAAAACATGCAGCAAGGTTGACAGACGGCTTCAACGAGGCCGACCAGGATGAATTGCACATAAATAGCAATCTAGCCACCGATTTAAAATTCCCAGACTTTAAAGTAGATGCAAATTGGGTTCAGTCATTTGAAATGGGAAACTCCGTCCCATTTTTGAGATGGCCTAATGCCATGGGGCAAAGCCATTTGAACATATTTGGACCTAGAATCTGTTAACAAAAGGAGATTACATTATGTCAGAAATTGTATATGAAAAGAAACTTACGATGGAAATTGAAATGCATGAATGTATAGAAGGAGAAGACAGAGAGCTGTTGTACCTGGCTAAGATTTTTATATACACCAAGGTCAAAATGATGGCGATACTTCTGACCACTTTTCCTAGCTAGCCACATTGCTCGAACAGCCTCTCGATACTGATAGAAAGCTGGTAGTCAGACATAAGTCACAACCAGAATAATACAAGAGAGCTTGGACTACACAAATTGAAGTCCAGATTATATACCCACCTCTATGGTTGTCATGTTGTGTGTTAGGAGATATATGTGCCAACCCAGCAGAGTACCTATAGTCAAGCTTAAGCTAATCATCACAAAACCGCATAAGACCTGTAGTGTATAGTCCCATTAGCAGTATCCTAGTCGGCAGAGTATTTCTCAAACGGAAAGAACTATAAAGATAAGATTGACAATAGCCCACATTTTAAAACCCATTATTCAGAACTAAAACCCATTTGATTTTGAATTTCCCCTTGCTTTGTCTTATTTGTTTTCTTGTGGTCTCTTTAATCCACTAATTTGAGTAAAGCAATTGGATTTTCATAGCATAATATGAGAAAGTATCAAACATAATAGGCAGCCAAATGAATATGTTTATGTCGAACTAGAGGAGCCGGACCTAGTTTGCTTCATATTCAACAGTATAAATAAAAGTCAATGAAAGGATTTTACTGTGAGAAATAAAATTTTCAACTATATGTCACAGAAAGGAAGTACAGGGTACTCTAAAGTTGATGCACACTGCATAAACTGTCCATTAAAGGGTATAGAATAATGGCCACTCTCCAAACTTGGATTATCATGCACTATAGCACAGAAATATGGTCTGAGAACAATTTTCGATGTTTGCAAACATAATTTTCCCAAATATGCAAAATATATTCAATGTTTAAAGGGCAGTCTATCATGCTGTATGCTACATACAGATCTAACACATCAAGATGAATCTAGACCATTCTTAAAATTGAGAGAGCAAATTACAGACAAATCATACATATTAAATGCAATTTACAGAGGTAGAAGTCCAGTGCAATAAACCTAATTAATTAAAGCAATCATGAACAAAACATACTTACATAAAAAAGCTTGCGAGAAGTTCTGCTGAAATCATGATCCTTTTGAAGGATACTACTCACAAATATCACCTGAAACATTTTAATGTAGCACCCCATACATTACTGTCACAGTTCAGTGACATATTGAAGATAGTATATTGTCATTAAGGATTCAAGTATCCAAGACATGCTCATGTCCCAAAATTAGTTAATTCCTGGCAGGTCAAAGCATGCACAAACCGTAGAATAGATGGATCCTGTAGCTGCATGTAAGATAAAGATGATGAAGGGCTTATAGTTTCCATAGCCCACGCAATTACTTATCCAGACACAATGATGATCCTGCAACCAACAGGACATAATTACCTTTTGTTTGATGATTCAACAGACAAGAAAATAACCTGAACATTACTATTAAACATTAAATATTTAAGAAAAATAAAAATCATACCTACCATTTTTAACACACACCTTTTGCAGACTCGACAATGGTGTGATCGAGGAGGCTTGTAAGTGGAGCACTTATCACAATATCTTGAGGTTACACCCTGCTGGAAGCCATCTGAAAATTAGGATCTTACATATCACTAGAAACTTTGAGATTTGATGATCCTTTGTAGTGCTCAATGAATTTTTATATTTGATGCAAAAAGATATGTCAAAACAAAATAACTTGGTTTCAGAAACCTAGTAGATTAGATACTCTATGGAAGTGACCACTTCTAGTTTTACTAACTTAGCAAACTATTGCCTTCACTTCTGTATGGCAGTTGAAAGATATAAAGGTGCCCAACTTGGAAAGAATATGGTTGGAAACATAACATAAATGCCGGCTCTTATAAATAGAACTGCCATCTCTATTACAATATAATCAGATAAAGATGTTCAATTCTAGCCACAGTCTTCTTCCATGAAGAGACCCTTATTATGGAGGGTTTATCGTGTTATAGATACTCTATCATTCGTGAGGATATTAATCCCATGAATAGTGGTACAGACTCAGGAGAGTCAATCTATCATTGTGGATGAGCTATTATTAAACACCACTGGTCCCAAGCCTGGACGAAAAGGATGGAGGATTGATGTTGGTTTGACAACTAGTTGAAAAAAGCATGTCAAATTATAAAATGGTTATGTTTGAATTTGTATTAGTATCTCTTATTGACGTTTCAAATTTATCAAAGCATTTAGATGAATTTTCTTACATTTGATTACCCAAAGCAGCTTCCAGAAGAGCATATTTATTGGACAAAGTAGCAGTTTCACCACACTTTGTGTTGGAAATTTGGAAGGTGATTCCAAGTATTTGACATGAGGAAGTCTCTGAATTTATATGCAAATAAATGGCCATGCTCTTAACATCATTACCAAAGAAGGAGAATAAAAAGAAAAGGAATAAAAAGGAAAGAGCATATTTTTATCTTTATAGGAACTTGAAGGAAAATTGATACATTAGCAAAAAATCTTGCTTGTCGTCCATACAGATTTCATCTGCCTTAGCAAAGCCTTGCCAATGCCTCCCACTAGAGGAAACTATCAACAACAGAATAAAGCGTGGCAAAGTGGACTGCCATACTTCACTAGGGGACTAGAGTTTCAAGCAGGCCTTTTCCTCTTTATACATCAATTGCAATCTTGCTTCAAGAAAACCTAAGAGTAGTTTCAAAACTCCCTGCAACGCCACTCAGTAACTCCAAAGAAGGGTGTAGCTTCGTGGTTACCATCAGGAGAACTAAGCTGTAGAAATGTAACCTAGAGCCGAATAGAATCGAGATAAGAAGAACTTCTAGGCTACATAGTCTTGATACAGTAGTCTGGATACAGATAAAGGTTAATAAACCATCTATGAAAATATATCCAGATATATTCTTATACATGAAAACTTGTAATTCAAGTGGATAGTTGACAGAAGAAAAAATGACTATACTATAATGTTGAAACGAAACCTAATACCAGATCAGGAATTCATGAAAGGTAGGTATGCTCAAAGAATGCTATAAGTTTGTTTGACAAGTCATGAACACTGAATCTAGGTGAGCAAGCTCAAAGTCATCTCAGTTATGCAGGGTTTTGCTCAGATCTAAATTTAGATCTGATACTACTTAAAAATCTTTCTTAAAAATAATTATGCAAGTTCCCCTTCGTCAAAACTCCATTAAACTATAATGCCTAGACCACAATTTCTACTCCACAGGGATTATTTGGGCTTTCAATTTACATATTTATAGAATCTTGATATTGTTCTGTCAAGTATTTAACTTGGTTGCACATATTGACGGGATCAACCAACAATACAAGATCAGATATTGTCGTTGAATCGTGTTCTTGTGCTTGCTCAGACATATACTTTTGTCCAGACATGTGACATGACAAAATGGTTAGCTAACCTATAACCAAAAAGAACTATTTTTTTTTTTTACTGACCAGACTTCTTTTTCATCATGTGACATATATAACTCCCATCAGCACCCAGCACGGCAGTGTGGGGAAGTCAGAACAACAGTTGAAAATCAGAAGACCTGAAGCAGAAGAGGTCTGAGTGCTTTCTGCCACAAGGTCAGGAAACAAGGGTTCTAAGCTTTGAGAAGACCTAAAACAAACCCTCAACGTCGAACTCACTTCACAGCAATCAAAAGGACGTGTAGCAAATTGTTAAACTGAGTTCATTCAGCCTAATTATGCACCTATCCTAATGGTAATTTACAGATCTTCCCAGTAACCAAAAATTCAAGAACTGCGTATCGCCTGCAATTGGTCCCCGACGAAGCTTTCTACTAATCCCAACAAAAAAAGCAGCAATATTTTCGTTAATAATAGTAAAGAATCTATAACCCCAAATTGTAGCCTCCGCAGCAGGGGATTCGAGGTTTCATAAAAATTTTACAATCTACTCATCCAGCAAAACAGCTCAAGATCCAATTTTTACCACAAAATCATCATAACATGATCCAAGTCAGCAATTATCACAACCAAGACCATAATTAAGAAAAGAAAACACCACACAAAATCAAATTAAGAAAAGAAAAGCAACTGACTTACATGTTTGGGGGGATTTTCCCAGTCTAGGGCAAAATAAGTGGGAACGCCGCCGGGATCTTTGATGACGGCGACGAAGAACGACAGCAAGCTCATGAAAGCGACCCAACTAAAGATTAGATAATTAAGGAACCCTAGAGATGTGCTGAGGCCCAACCAGTCCTCGATGAAGACAAAGACCGTCGTGTAGTAAACGAACCCGATCAGCGAGATCACCAAGATAACGGGAAGGGACAGAAATCGGCCCTTCTTGTCCCCCATCTCCGGTCGAAATCGGAGATCCTCGGTAGAAGAGACGGGAGACGAGGCGGGGCGGGGGTCGGAATAGGGGATTTGGGAATTTTGCGAGGATTCGTGAGAAAATTTTTTTTATCTTTTATTAATTGGACGAGGCCAGCTCTTGAAATTATAACGCGAAAGCCTTGGGATCGACTTTGTAAAATTGAACTGAAGTCGGCACAGGCATGACCGATAGTAGGTTGATTAGGCGACTCCTCCTCCAGGAACTCCCTACCTGTATAAATATTTCATGTTACTTGCCTAGGTAGTTTACTTGCGAAGAATTGAGCTTAGCAAGAATAAGTAGGCGTTTGTTTACTATACCTTAAAAAACTTATGCCAAGTAAACTACAATCGAGAAAAAAATACTGAGAATAGTTTAAATTAACATCCTAATTACTTTTGTACATAAGCCTTCATAGAACTTAAATATTATATTTTAATTTTTTTATTAACTCCTTTAATTTTGCTGCTAACTCTACAATTATTGAAGTAACTTCATTGCCCGAGAAAGAATCCATTTGGCTCTTTTCATTGATAAGCGCAAATTCATTTTCAATATATGCCCACTAAAATGCTTTGTGAAAGTTCCATATGTAATTTTGTACCGAAAGAGTCCTATAGATAATTTTAACTTTGCACCCATAACCACATGCACATTAACATAATTTAACACACTTATAGTGGGAACGATGCAAATTTATCATCAAGAATAACCGTAATGATAATTAAATAAGACTTAGCTAGAAAGGTGTGGAAATCACTCGAATGGCTTCAAAATCAAAATGAGAAAAAATAGTTTCTTGAGTATGAGTGTGAATTATCTTTTGCCAATTAATGAAAAATAGGTGAAGGATGAAAGTTGCATGTTTATAATATCCTCAATAATTTATGAATAGTTAATTTGGACACCAAGCTACTCTATCCTTATATAAGATATGAGGGGTGGGATTGTTGCTTTCTAGTAGATGAGTTTATTAACTTTTATAGATGAAATGAAAGAGGAGATGAATGGGCAAGAAAACTGGCCAATTTTATGCAATCCTAATTTTTATGTGGATGAGAAAACCACCTTTTTCAATGGTTTCTAATTACAAAAACATTAGGATTGATGCGGCCTAAGTTTTATCGACCTTCTAGCTTCTCTTTTATTCATGTCTATAAGGCAACAACAACTAGCCACTATAATCTTGTAATCTATCATAAGTTTTTCATGGAATCAAGGCATTCAAACAAGTGTATGCTTTTGTGTTGTATCAATGGATATCCTTCTTACAAAAATCTCATGTGACAAATAATAGAATTATATCAATAGTATTATTATATTATTCATATATGCATCTTATACTACTGCTATGCCAAAAGAGAAATCAAATGGAATAGGAAAGAAAAGATATATGAAGAGTCTATGAATAAGTAACTTTTCAAGAACCTGAACTTCCAAGTGTAAGAAATAATATCCCAACCTTCTCTTCTCCCTTTAGTTAAATGAATGATTAGAACTATTTTCGCATAACACAGATTCCGTTGCGAAGCATGAGTTTGCCTCTTAGTGTCTTTTATGGCTAGTTGTTCAGTCATTATTATCGAATGATTAGACGAGAGAAAAAATGTGGGCTCCATTCACCCATAATATCACTATTCTTTTGTTTCATCTCTAGGACTATATCTTAGCAACTCCCCAACCAATCTCTATTTTATCTCTAAATCTATGATATTGTTGTTCCCTAGTATATATAGATTCTTCTTGGTTTTAATCTTTCCTCTCTATGGGAAAGAGAGAGAGAGAGAGAGAAAGCTTCAATACTAAAAAAAAGAGGCAATTTAATAGTCAAATTATATAAATTCTATTATGATAAAACTAAAATTATTTTTTAAAGTAAAAAAATAAATCAAAATGATCATTATTGGCATCCTTGCTTCCTTTAACCTGCATCCTATGCAGGCTCTAGTCTTAAGCTAAATGAGAAGGAAAAGCCACCCTTCTACTTTGAAGGCAACTAAATTTTAAAATGAATTAATAGCAACTAACTGATCATTCTATTGTTTTGTTAAACTAATAATCCGGCGCACACAATAGATTGTTTAAAGTTACATGGATCTGAGTGGCTAGTAACATTGAACATCACTCTAGATTCATCTCTTTAACACTTGTTTCTTGGAAGCAAGCACACAGAAAATGCACTTCACTAGGCTCCAAAATAATCAATGTGAGTACTTTGAGATCCAAACAAACAACCTATGGTTCTGTCAATCCCTACTTAGCATAACTTTATGCGCATAATCACATGCTAGGGCTCGAAGATAAGACATGTGCATGTGACCTTTTGTATCAAGAATTAAGAATATGTATCATGGCAGGCTCACTTCCATGTGTATGGACAAGTGTGCACATGCATACAATGCGTGCAAGGACATACATTGCGTGCAAGGACAAAATAGATTACTAAATCAACGATTACTTTGGAGCTCATCTTTTCACTATTACCACAGTTTTCACTCCTTAAATCTGCATTATATCAGAAAAATCCCTTATAAATCACTGCATACTCGAGTTTTCCAAAAAAAAGAGGAGGAACAGTGACTGCCTGCAAGATTTTAGAACTATAATATAATAATATTTATATTTTTATTTAAAAAAAACGTCAGCATAAATTTGTTAGAATAATTTAGGAATCATGTAATAATCTGCGTCACTTGTAATATTGGCGTGGTAATTGGGAGAGAGGTTAATGGTTTTCCGGGTGGGTTCACAAAAACAAGGGGCGGGCGGGCAGGGACAAAGGATCCGTACAAACTCTTGTATATAAATCTCGAATCTCTGGTCAATAATTAAAGCTATTCCGATTCTATTAGATTAAGGTTGGATCACACTAACAATAAAACTATTAAAAAAATATATATGAGCCGGCCGGGCACCACGGATCTCCAAAGTTTTTTTTTTTTTTTTGCCCCTTGAAAGCAGGGGAACCTAGATCTTGAGAACGGTGCCCATTATGGACGCCAGTGCATCGAAACTAATTAACGGTACTAGGTTGTTGGCCATGATAACGGCACGGTCTTGTACATGATAAAAAAAAGATCACGGCGTGGTCCTGATCGAAATAATGATGAGGCCACCCGGCGCCCCACTCGACCAAAAGATTCACGCGTAGCTTGTTTAAGCCGAGCAATTCGTCGAGTGGGTGGCGACATCCCACGATACACTCCTCACCGCCTGTACCATCCTGTCTCAGTACCAGCATTCGGCGCTGTTAGTGGAACAAACATTTGTTTAGCCCTACATATATATATATATATATATATATATTTATATCACTATGATGGGGATGACACCTAAAATCGTGTACTCTTTGTAGTTCGTTATATGTTTAGTGGTTGGTATTGCAGCGTACGCTCATCTGAGAATCTAATAGAGCAGCAATAATAACCTAGGAAGAATGAGTGGTGCATGTTGTTCTAAAAGATTAGATGACAATCTAATCCATTGATTAAGATAAAGTACGGAGGATGAAAGAAGGGTGGTTCTTTCACGTCGTCTATCTATCGCATGATAGCTTTTTTTCTTTTTTTTTTTTTTTTTTTAATCTCAAGATGATGATCGTGCAATCTGATGATAGATTCTTTTACTGTCTTTCTACACCTATTTTATTATAAATAAAAAATATGGTAAAAAATGAAAGAATCTCCAAATGCTAAACGACAAAAGAAACGGTTTGATTGTCAGCTCATATAAAGCAAATATGGATCGGATATTGATGATATTCAAATTTGCATCAATTCAGATATATTCAGCTGATCAGTATGGATACAGATGAGAAATTGAGTATTGTGAAAGAAAGAATAACCTATATTGTATAGATCTCAAGACGACGATTGCACAATCCAATGATAGATTCTCCTACTGTCCTTCTACACCTATTTTATTATAAATAAAAAATATTGTAAGAAATGAAAGAATCTTAAAATACTAAACGACAAAAGAAATGGTTTGATCGTTAGCTCATATGGAGCAAATATGGATCGGATATTGATGATATCCAAATTTGCATCAATTCAGATATATTCAGCTAACCAGTATGGATGCAGATGAGAAATTGAGTATTGTGCAAGAAAGAATCACCGATACTGCTTAGATCTCAAGGCAACGATTGTGCAATCCAATGATATATTCTCCTACCGTCTTTCTACACCTATTTTATTATAAATAAAAAATATTGCAAAAAATGAGAGAATCTCAAAATGCTAAACGACAAGAGAAATGGTTCGATCGTCAGCTCATATGGAACAAATATGGATCGGATATTAATGATATCCAGATTTGCATCAATTCAGATATATTCGGCTAACCAGTATGGATCCAGATGAGAAATTGAGTATTGTGCAAGAAAAAATCACCTATATAGGAATCGGTCTACGCATGTGTACACCTTTCTATTCTCAAAAATGCGTCGGTGCAACTGGAGTTCAATTAAACATCAATTTGGACTTCTGATATCCACCAGGCCAAGGCAGCCGAGATATGTGGTTGATGGTGGACTACGTCAACCAAGCCTTCTACAAGTTTGGGAACTTCTCTGGAATTTTTAAGTGTCCGACTCAAAATTATGCATCAGCATAATGAATTCTCCAATATTTTTAAGTTTCTAACTATAAAATATTGCCTAAGGTTGTGCTTACCCCAAGTTCGTTGCCTCATTGTGCTTCTGGGTAGCAGAAGAGCCTAGAACAGAGATCTTTAATTTTATTTCCCTTTGCCTACTTGTTAACCTCCATCCGATAAATTTTGTGAATTCACCTTCTCAACCTACTCAAAGCGTCCTCCATATTTGTCACACCCATGAAAATGAGCATGAAATTTACACGACTCTTACCATGATTTGATGGATTAACCGTCCTTCTGCCCATTATATAAAGCTTATGGTTGAAATGATGTTCATGGACTCAGCATTACAAACATTGATCAACAAAAAAATCCTCCTTGTTTGCCAATGAACAAAAGGTAACGACAATGCGTCGCATCTACTAGGAGGACAGGTTCTCTGCTAGAAGCTTTGACGTTCAAGAATTGGACCCGGTTAATTCCACCAAATGGATCTCTGTCCTTTTATTTTAGTGGACTCGCCAACACACACACACACACACACACACACACACAGAGAGAGAGAGAGAGAGAGAGAGAGAGAGAGAAATCTTCTACAGAAAATATGAGCAACTAAGTGAAGCTATAATATAGATTGATTGATAACAAAGCGACAAGCTTTTAGGATTGATCTGTCATAAGATTGAACGTCATCATAATGGACAATTAATGCAAAGAACTGCTAGGATTGGTTTGTTATAAGATTGAGCGTTATCATAATGGACCGCCACCATGTGGTTTTTCTAGTTAATTACTTTTTGGCATGGGAATTTGTGCCTTAGTGGAAAGCTATAAGTAGCATCTCATGATTTTTGAAATTTCTCACTTGTTTATCTACATCGGATGGACAGGCTCATGGTCCAAACCTAGACCTCTGTTTTTACTTTTTATGGATAGTATTAAGGTAAGCAAGACTTGAATGCCAACCTTGTACTATCATTGTTTGATTAAATTTCCTTGTACTATCTTTACATTGTTATCTCATTTCAAGGTAGGTGATTAGATCTTATTACTGCATCACCACCTTTTTTAGGTTTTCAGGTTATTGCTCATGTACTACAGATTTCGCTTCTGAATATTGTTTAGAGGAGAAATATTAACCCCAAGCAACTTAGCTATATGTAGGGTGCAAATGGGTTAGGTCGGATCATGAGTAACCCTGACTCAATTCGATTTTTTATTCGGGTCCTAATTCTCCAGACCTGATCCAATAGAAGATTTGGTCGGGTCGGATCCATGTGTAACCGGATCCAACCCCAAAAAATTAAATCTGAGTTGGGTCCGATTTAAGTCAACCCATCTATGGCTTCAGAACTTGTGTTTGCATTCCCGCAAAGCTGCAACCCGTAGGCCCAAATAATTTTACAGATTCAGATCGGACAGGTAGGGTCATAGAATTGAAAACTCAAAATTTTCCAAATTTCAAATTGGTCGGGTCGGGTCTAAATTCAGTAAACCCAGACCCGATCCGAAAAATGGAACAAGCTCAATTTTAGAACCCGACTGGCCCTACAAGTCCTCCAAAATGCGTCAGGTAGGGTCATGGGTCAACCCGACCCATTTGCAGCCTTAGCTACATGTCATATTGTATGTGTTTATTCGGGAGTTGTTAGCTGTGAGAGAAGGTGCAAGCATGCGAGAGAAATACTGGCTTTTCATGTGGACTGAAATCTTGCATTCTACTTGCTAATCATCCTGCAATGGATCTGCTATTTGGTATTTGATCAAGCAAAATTGTTGCTCTTCTGAGATACCCAAAACCATACATGAATCTGGTTGTTTTTAATTAGGACATCCAAATAACGTCTACTTTATAAATCACCAATCCCATGCATATTACATAGTCTTGCAGGTGCTGTGCAGTCACAGAGTGGAGTGTGGGTTTCAAGAGACCGATATCCTTTAAATCGAGTAATGGAGGCCAATCCAACTCAAGCTAGACTATGATAACAAATTACTAATGAGATAG
The DNA here is from genome assembly GCF_051530095.1 of Phoenix dactylifera. Lineage (NCBI taxonomy): Eukaryota > Viridiplantae > Streptophyta > Magnoliopsida > Arecales > Arecaceae > Phoenix > Phoenix dactylifera. Next base: position 22,399,130 of record NC_143205.1, read on the forward strand.
AATAATTTGAATTGTAACTGAAGTGTTACAAATCATTGAGGAAAAGTGCACCAATCCAACTTAATAAAATAAATGTATTGAACCCCATTTGATCTATTAGGTGGCATATATGCTTTGGTTATGGATTCCATATATGAATGTACGAAGTACATCGACTCCTGTTGGTGTGGCTGGTGAGTCTCATAATGTTTGCCAACACATCAGCTGATAAAGCAATGTCCTATTTGAAGGATATAATCATTAGGTTCCTCCATTATAGTTGAGTTGTCTAACTTCGCAGTTAACAGAAAATAAAGACAGTAACATGATCTCACCCAATAAAACGAGAGCTTCATGCCCGACTGAATTTCCCTGTAGGAAATTTCTTATCTATCTATAGAAATCAAAAATTATAGCAAGAGGAGGCTACAAGTAAAGAACAAGTTCGAATTTCGAAGTATAGTTTGACAAATATTTGCTTGGCAGTTCATGGCGGTAGCTCAAGATTTGAGCAAACAATAACGAGTATATCTTTGGGACAAGCAGGCATATTACTTAATGTTCATGGTATTGTTAAGTGCCTGAATTGATTTTTTTTTTTTAATCCATCACAGATGTGTCAGATATGATGTCAAAGAATCAATTCTGCACTCTATGCTTGTTCAGCTTCATGTCAATAAGGACAACTTTCCCTATAATTAGTTTGGCTAGCAAATGTCATGGGTACTTTGTTATCCCAAGTCTCAAGCTAATCAAGCATTATCATCTTCCAAGGAGCTTAAAAAAATGGCAAGTTGGTCCTTTGGTCCTTGGAAGTACAAGATCACAACCGAAGCTGAGATAGTCGGGTTGGTCTCATTTTGATCGAGGCAAAAAAAAAAAACTATGGTTGGAGGATTTTCCTTCTTTTATTCCAAATTAATTGTTGAAAAATTATATATTCTTCCATTCTATGATTTAATAAAATTGTTGTAGAAGAGAATTAGTTGTTTTTTGAGGGGAAAGAAGAAGCTATAGCTATAATTTTCTTTCTAAGCAATATGGGTGTTGCTTATAAGGAAGCATAAAGCGTGGAACTGTCCATAGATATGGGTTGAAATATCACAAGCCATAACTCTAGATCAATTTATTTATATATACCCCTTCCGGGTTCCCCTCCTCTCGCTATCCTCCTCTCTCTATCAGTCTCTCTCTTTCTCTCCAGCCACTCGGGTTCCTTACTCCGCCCATCCTTGGAGAGCCATGACTCTCTAGGTGGAAACGCATCAGATCTTGGGGAGGAAGTTGGGTTTCAGCCGGTTCTCGGCCAGAATCCGGCAGCCTTCTTCTCATATTCCTTCTTATTCCTTTGCTATCCTTCTTCTCTTATTTCGTGTTGTTCCTTTGCGATCCTTCCTATTGTTATCAAAACGTACGTCATCTCAGTCCTTATTCTCTCTAAGAGGGGTGATCAGGAAAGGAAATAGTATCGGAGGATTTGGATCTCCTTTCATCTTTCGATTCCTTTGGTTGCTGAGAGGGGATTTGGGTGGCGGTATCACGCTAGAACTGGGGAGGCGTTGGATTCCTTTAGTGGAGCCCACCTACTGGCTCTTTATCACCCAGGACTTGTGTTCATGGGGCTGGGGAGCTGTGCATGGAATGGATCTCGTTGTTAGCCTTGTCGCTGCTGCTGCTTGTTCTTCTGGATCCAAATCTAGAGAAGCGTCCGTTTTTTTCTTTTTCCTTCCAACTTACCTCGCATCCTTATTCTCACATGGATTTCAATTTTCCTTTTTTACTGTCATTTTGGATCCACCGCTGCTGCATGGGATAAATCGGAACAGTCGGTGTTTGCGGGTGTAGCATCATCAAGATTCACATAGCCCTGGGCGATTGCGAGTTGGCAACATGGTCCCAAATGAGAATCTTGATGATGCTGCATCAGCAATAAGCGACTATACTCTGGAATATGCTACTGCCTTTGGGCTGCCATTTTTTACCCTCTCCATTGAGGTTAGATCTCTTTATATTCATCTCCTTATATATATATATTGAGAGACGTTCCTTATAATGGTTTTTCTCCTTTATCCTTCAAGTATGTTTGAGAATAACGTTATTCACGGAATAGTAATCCATTGAGGTTGGATTTCTCTATATTCATCTTCTTACATATGTTTTAAGAGTCGTTCCTAATTGTTAAACTCCTTTATCCTTCAAGAATATTTGAGGATGACCTTATTCACGGAATACTAATTATGTGTATTTGAAGCTTGATATGCTATGCTGCAAGCAAATCTGATGGTTGATCCCATGAGCTCATACTTGTCATATACTTCTCATTCTTCTGGTAGAGATTCAAAGGATCGACTTGCTTATGGAAACAACGATGATTTTATCATTTTGGTTCGCAGGTGAATTAATTAACGTGGATAGACGTTATGGCCCTTGCCTATAATCTTATATGTTGATGTTTCAATTTGTGCAAGTGTTTATTTGGTTGCAAGGTTTTCATTCTTGAGGTCAATGGCTTGCCCCTTGTTCTTGTTTCTGGGAGATCAAAGAGTATCATCAAGGGATTGTGGTTCCAGCAAGGTCAGGCTCCTGCAAGCATCCATTGAAGGTAATATTGCTCCATATCACCACAGGGAAGTTTCAACTTTTTGAAAGCTTGAATTTTTGAAGTTATACGAAAAGAAACAAGAAGGTGACACACCGCTTGTGCAATACTTGTTAATAATAGCATTCAGCTGCAGGGAAATTTTTGATTCTCTTTGACGAATGATCCTCTTTCACGATGATTGAATTGATTAATTTTATGAATAGATTATTGGGATCTTTGGCTTTCGTACAAGATCCCAATGAATCAAAGGAAGACAATAAGAGGAGAATTTTTTTTGGAAAAAAAAAGGCAATAAAAGGAGAAATAGGTTCCTCTCCTTTTTCCTACATGCATTTCTTTTGGATAAAAAGGGGACGAGGGGTAAGCGACTGGGGCCTTTTATTCAGAGAACAAGAACCTGCAGCATATTTCATTTAGCCCTATTTTCTTCTTCCTCTTCCTCCTCTCTCTCCCTCCCTCCTTCCCTCCCTCTTTCCCCCTCCCTATCCCTCTGGTGAATGTTTTAATTTTAGTGGCTAATCATGATTTTATGGCCATTCTTGCTTTGCTTGCTTTGTAGATCAAAGATACTACACTTTCCTGCTTGCTTTGTAGATCAAAGATGCTACACTTTCTTGCTTGCTTTGCAGATCAAAGATACTACACTTTCTTGCTTGCTTTGCAGATCAAAGATACTATATTTATTGTGATGAAAATACCACAAGATAAATCATTAGACAATCGTACTCCTGAGCATTCATTCTTCAATGGTTGAGCCTCCAGTTGTAAGTTTATCTGTTATCCACTTTATTTTCTTAATGAAGAGTGCTCCCATCCTTTGCATCAAAAGAGTAAGTTCGTTCATCCATGGGCTTTGGAGTCTGTCTATGAATCTACGGACTAGTAAAAGGTATTATGGGTTTTGTTGGATGAATTGTTTTGAGATCCCTTCTGAAACTTTTCTTGTAGCAATGCAAAGCTGGAAAAGATTTTTCTTGAGAAAAGCATAGCTAAAGAAAAGATTTGCTTTAAGATTATATCGCAGATTTTTATTAACTGAAATGAGAGATAACATAATCTGTAATCTGAAACACGAGCCTCGGAAAAATAGAAAAGGCTTTCAAGAATTTAGCGTGATCAAATAACAACAACAAAAAAGTACTTCTATCTGTTATATGTGTACCAATATAAACTATCTGTATGTTCAAGAATGCTGTAGAATGGAATGTCACAAATTAATGATGCTTCTATCTATTGTATGTGTGTGGATAATCACAGATAGGTTTTAAGTATATATATATATATCAATTGTTTCTGCTAATTCTTTTCTAGATGTACTATTTATCTACTGTAATTATTTTATTTTTTTTTGAAATAGAGTCAGATAACGTCTGGGTAAGTTCATTTGAGCATTCTGAAAGAACTTATCAATGGAAGAAAGGACTATGAGACATGGAAATGCCCTTAGATGAAAGGAACCCAGAAATTATCGAACAGAAAAGGAGGTTTAGCCATTAACACTCATGCCCATCACTCATGCAAGTGGACCTAGCACGAGGTACATTTTACTAGTAATTGTATGTAAGGTGGTCCGAGCCCTAAGGACATCTTGCAGAGAAGTGTCTGAAAAGTGAATTCCACCCTTCTCTCTCCCTATGTACTATGGCAAGAATGTATACATGGAAAGAGCATATACTCTATGTTATACTTCGCCCCTTCAGCATATTTTGTGTACAAAGTGCCATACTTTAAGATACCATATATACCATGTATTTAGAAACAGCAGTTACTCGAGCATCGTTAATTACTTTAGCATACACGTATACAAATAACTGTTCTTGTATGTATCCTCTCTCTCTCTCTCTCTTTCTCAGATGGGCACCAGACTGCACGTAGTTTGGTCTTCATGTAAGTCGACAGGTGCCTACTTTTTTCCATTACCGGTACAATGGTACATGAACTGAAGAATCTCAGAGGAAACTTTAGCACTTCATAAAATTAAGCCACTGCAAAGTGGCTTTCTTTAAGAACGACATCCGGTCCATATGATGCAAATTGACATTTGCTGTCGCTCTAGCATTTTGCTTTTCAGTCATTAAAAGATATCTTACCTGCCTGCAATTTCACTCCTTTGTTACCTTTGATATTCTTTCTATTTCACACTGAAGTTCTCAACCGGTTGGTCTCTATAGGTTCACAATATTGGCTTGATGTTGCTGACATGTTTATGTGATGAGCTCTCACTAGAATGCCTCCCTGCTTATTGTACTTGATGTTTAGACAAAATATTTGATGGATATAACTTGTATTTAGTCGATTTAATGCTTTTTCTTTTGTTGGGGTTGGGAGGGGATGGGGAGGGGGGAAATTTGGGGAGATCACATAGCACCAATATTAGCTGTTAGAACATATCCCACAGACTTCCACAGCCATAGAAGAGACCTTAAAGGATAATTAGAAGGTATCGTGTACCATTCTTCATGCCAGGCTGTTATTTGTTTTACTCAAACATAGGCTTGCATTTGGAAGGTCCATGGTGCCATACATGTTTACATCTCTTCAAATTTGTTCCTTCATCACCCTGGCATGAAGTCAGGCCTTGAATCTCTCAACAGCATGACAGTCTGCATTTTGTAGGATGCCATTGTCATACTCCACGATGGACATCTAAATCTCCAATTAGTTCATTCTATTAAGAAATCACCACTTGTCTCAAAAGCTTAAGCTGATAGAATGAGATAAATTTATTTATATATTTTATATTTTCTTACACTCTCTCTCACATGTAGGCCGGATTTTTTTTTTAATGGGTGAGCCCAACATTCAATACTCACAGAGAAACACCCCCGCCTCTCGAGCTTTAGGAGTCAAATAATATTATGGTCCTAAGAAAATGCAGAATATGACGATCTTTTACTGATCTCCTGCCAATCCTGTGCCTCTTTTGCTTGAGACCACCATCTTTAGTGTCTCTCCCTTGTTCTATTTCCCTGTATTGTTTTGCTGAGCTGATTAGTGCAAAGCAGCTATAGAGTTGACTTTTGTTTGCATGCCCTGCATGTGAAAGCGCAGGCTTGTGCGGGCTGCTGGACTGCCAAACCATGTGATATTTTACTAGACGCTGAATAAGAGCAGCTTATAAGGTTGTGCATGTAGCATGTAAGGGTCCCTGAAAGTTATTTTCCACAGACTTTTATCATTGTAACATCATTTCTTTTCAAATCATTGCCAAGTAACCTTGTTTCATTTGATAAAAAAAGGGAAAAAACTGCACATTTAAGTTCATCCAGAATTCATTGGATCAGATCCTAATATGCCTTGGCCAACCAGTCTGTTATTCTAACATCTGTTTGCTCATGGTGGCCAGCAAAAAATATGTTTAAATAAATGTCCATTAGTTTCTCTGAAAAAGTAAATGCTAATACGGCCATTTTTCTTAAGAAATCAGACACTGGATTGAAGCAAAAGGAGCAACAGATTATGTTATTCTGAAAGAAATATGAAGTTGCACCATAAGCTAGAAGTTCAGAGGAACTTGTAAAGAGGTTTGGATTTAGAAATGAGGAAAACCAAAATAAAACTTGATGGAGGACTGTCCATTAATAAAAAATCTAGATGTACTTATATTAGACCTAAATATAGAAACTAGAAAATTTTATTGTTATTTGGCTTCTAAGATTTTAATTGGACTCTGAAATTTTATTTTTATGCGATCGAGCTCTTATTAAAGTTTGGATTGTCTGTAGAAACTCATTGTTATATTATTGAGACAATAACTTGCTTTGTTGAGAATACGGAATATTGAGTTGTGTCCTCCTCCTCCTCCTTCTCTTCTTTCCCCTCCTCTTCTTCTTCTTCTTTTCTCTATCTCTTTCTTCTTCTATCTTGCATCAAAACTTTTAAAAAGTATTGCTTTGTTATTTTAGGATTAAAGTAAGCACGTTGGCTTCTAGTGTTTAAACAACTTCATTAGACTACACTGAAAATGATTATTTTATCTTATGCAGCATACACTGCAACATCTTATGCAAGTACATCAGCCTTGTTTCTTACAGCCTCCCAATCATATCTTTATGGTATATCCCAAGTCATTACATACATTGCTCAGTTTCATCTGCAGCCCTCTATCCGTGCAGGTACTGTCTCACATTACTTCTGCTGCTCCCCGTTCTTTGCTCCCTTCTCACCCACATGCATGACACATTTATTTAATAAAGAAGCTTAAAACACAAGATTTAAGAATAACGGAGTCATTAATATGCAACAATTCAATTGGCTAATACGCAAATATATCAACAAATACATAAAAATACCAAATAGTAGTATGTGCATACTTTTTTGTTATTATCAAGTATTATCATTACAAGGGAAAGAATGACTTATCATATTATTTCGTATAAACCCAGGTAATTAAACCGGCAATAGCAACCATTAGTTCTATTGCCAATGTTGATATTGTGGGTTCTGATCCTGCCGTCAACCTTTCCATGGCATTCGGAAAAGTCCTGCCGTTAGTGCTATTAGAATTTTATGACCTATTCCTTGAGAAATTATTAGGTAGAGTGAACCTAAGATGAAATCACTTTATTTTTCCTTTTTTTTTTAATATGCACAATGGTAACACAATCTAAAGGTTCATGGGGAACCTGTCCATCTAATAATTTTTCCTATTCCTTCCATCAGTATGTCTTTTTTCTTTTTCCTTTTTTTTTTTTTTTGCTTCTCATGAAATAGAAACCGACAATACATCGTATCAAATTACCCTCATACCCCGTGTCCTTTTAAACTGGTCTTCGATTCCCCTTTTATCATTCTAATCACCATCCAATTGGTTTAAACTTTAAAACAACGGCCATTATAACGGTGCTAAGAAAGGAAAAGAAAAGACTTTCTAGGAATTAAAAAAATCTAATCAAATCCAAAAAAATTATTTCTACATTCTGTTAAAAAAACCCATGTAACAGCTAGAAAACTTGATTTTTTTCTAAGTTTTTCAATTTTTAAAGATCTTTTCCAAGAAACCAAACGTATCCTAAGTCTTCTTGTTATATTATTATATATTTACAGAGAAAAATAACAGCTGTTATAAAAGTATTATTTTGTGTTAGAGTAGCCTATTCTAAACAGAAATAATATTTTGAACTTTTGTCCTCCTCCTAATTCTTTTTTTATTCTTATGAACCTTTCCTTCAAAAAGGATGGTATACTCTGAAAATTATTTTTTCCCAAATGCAAAGTGTTTTGGTAGAAAATGTTGTGATGAAATAGCACTTCTATTAAAATTTGAAACCCTCCATCCCATTCTTTTCTCATGACAGTCCAAAAAAATAGCAGATATTTATAATGGTTTTATTAATTTCCATCTTAGAGGCTTAAAGGCAATTATCATTTATCGGTCCAATCTAACTATCAACACTATCTTAGATAGTGGATAGTTTAGAATATATAAAATAAGATATAATATGGTGTCTTAGCCTTAAATGTTAACATTATTCTTTCATTGGTTATGTAAACTTTCAAACATTGGTGTCCCTAAATGGACATTATCACTGCATTGTTAAAAGGTTTTATGACTCACAATCTAGTGTTGAATGCCAAAAAAACGTCATGGTTACATGGAGATGGACCAAAATATCATCTTAGCTAGGCCGCAATGAAAGATTGGAAGGAGAAAAAAAGAAAAAATTGAAACTTTTTGAAGTCTCGGCCTCTATTGCATGAAGCAATATATTGAAATCCTAGCTAATAAAAAAAATACTATATTGATTTTTTATCAAAACAAAAAAATCAACTACCATATAATGCATCCATTTAATTGTTTATTTAAAAATGCTTTGAGCTGTCTGTCATGTGCATTCAAAATCATTATTGATTTGGTAACTCCATAATCAACCAACCCTATATATTCAACAACAAAATCTGTGAATTGCAAAAATCCCCTCTTGCTACGTGGCGAGCAGACTATTTATTACATATAACGAAAGTCTTGTAGCATTACTTTTATTTATTTAACGATGGTTTTGGTTAATTTGATGTATAAACATCTAATTGAAGATTAATTTTTTATGTAGGGGTCGAGCAATCTATACAAGTTATATTTTTCTTATATCACCCAACTTCAAATCTAAAATTCTTACTTTATTAAAAAAGAAAGAAGAAGAAAATCTAACCCCTATTGGTGAGGAAAAAGACAACAAATACAGTACATGGGTGAATTGGGGATTAAGATGGAGAGCTTTTGAAAAATTACAAGGAGCAAATTTAGTACAACAACAGATGACCAAATGGCATATTCGTCTACAATATTATTATCATTAAAAATATATATCATTAGCAAAAAAAATGAGAGCAAATACCTTAACAAATGCTAACATGCGTCTTCTATGAGCGTTTACTTTAAGGATAGAAGATTAACTCAATACTATAGAAGATTAATTTAAAATCTTAATTATTTTCTCATACAAAAGTACGAGGATAATAGTTTGCATAACAAAGGTTGTATTCCGCAAATACTCCTAATCCTCCAAATCATACAAGATTAAATCCAAACCATTTGATATAACCGTTAAAAACATTACCAGCTTGGTAAACAATATTTCAACTATGGCATTGGTTGAGATATCAAGATATATAAATTTATGCCAATCCAAATGACATGGGCCAAAATACCAATTCTGCGGCGTTGTAATATAAACTGATATATTGGTCTAATTCTTAATTGAAATGAAAACTTTAGTAAAGGCCGGTCACCCATCAAATTCGAAACATTAGGTTTGTAGTAATTAGACATTGTTTGACTATAAGAATATAACAGTAATCACAACATTGCTAGTAACAAGAACTAAAATTCCATATTGTTTGATTATGAGCAGTTTTTTTTTTTTTTAGGGGATCAAGCAGAGGTCAGCTTTTTAATTCCAAATTTGATTTATTTACTCTATTTATAATTATGATCCAAATCAGATCATGTCCAATGATTATTAGTGACATATGATGAGGGTATTTTCGTCATCTTACTTTGCGTGCAAAGACACAGCGGCGTGGCTCCCCTGCGTGCTGTCTTCGGCTCCCGAGTCATTCCGGCAGTTCGGACGCCCAAAGCGGAAACAAAACCCCTCGCCTCCAAATCGAATCCATCGCAAATCTCTCTTCTTTCTCTATCTCTCTCCGGCCCCTTCCCTTTTCAGATTCTTACTTCTATTATATGCCCCCTTTCCCTCTTTAGATTCTTATTTCTATTAAATTTAAGGGGAGAAAAGCGGGGCCTTGGGACTGATTTCTCCGCCGGAGTCTCTCAGAGAATTTAACCCAAGGTCATCTCTCCAGTTTCTCGTCTGGTATTTCTCTCATCTCCTCTAATGTTTATTTCTTTTTCCCCTTCTTCCCTTTTTCTCTGGTTTGATTAATTTTTTCTGATCTTTCCGTTTCTTTGTTGTTGTCGGTATTGTTCTTGATTGCATCTAATCGAACAATTTCGCTGATCATTTTTTTTTTTTTGGCTGTCATGTGTTTGCCCCCCTCTGAGAAGAGGTGTTATAGTGAGTTGTTTGTTTGTTTATGTATATATTATGTAAAAATTTTAAAAAAAGATCATACGGAAACGAGGATGAGTTGTCTGGTTGTTGATAGTGGAGGAATCTTCTCCAAAGAATCGGTTTCTTGCTGACAATGTAGGTGGCGATATTGCAAACCGGGCTTCTATTTAATTTTTTCCAATTTAGGGCATCTTTCTTTCTTCCATCCTTCATTGATTGCTACTGTTATTCTTTCCAGTTGAGACTTGAGTCTTGGTTATCCAAAATCTTGTATTTTGATTGTCCCTAGCCCCTCTTTCTACCTTGAAGTCTGTCTTGCTTCTTTTTTGTTTGCGAGTACATTCACGCATCTTTCTTCAGGTGGCTATAGTTTTCTTCACCTTTTTCAACCAATCGGTTCCTCTCCCTTTCTCTCCTTTGCTGCTCAAAATTCCTCTCTTTGTTCAGCGCTGGCCCCCTCTCCGACTGTTCCATTGTTGCTAGAGCTGACTAGCTAGCGCGCAGCACGTGGGAGGTGTGGCTGTAGGAAAGAGAGGCTAGCCGAGGCGAAAAGGCATAAAGTAGTAGGTGTAGATGAACAGTCGAGTGATGGTTAGATCCTTAGGTGCTAGTGGTTTTCTCAAATTGGAACTTTCAAGAAAACAATTTTGCTGTGGTTTCATATAACTGGATGGTTTATCCACATAGGGATTTTGAGTGGTATGACTAACATGACTTGATGAATAGTTTTGTAGTGTCTGGATATTAAGGATCAGAGGCTCTAAAAATTAGTATGCCTCTGTACACTTTTGTGAAAGTTATTTTAACTAACCGCCAATCATAATAGGTCAAACAGCTTGATCCAAAGTCATTCAAAGTCCTAGACCGCTTCATTTCATTGTTAAAAAATAAAAAATAATAATAAATATTAGCAAAAAATCAGTTACCAACTAGAAAGTAGAAACTTTTATAATTGTGAGACTTATTGTCATTAATTGATCTGGGTAATGCTACTTTACATATTTTATGTTTATTTCCATTTACTATCATACTTTGAGAAGATTACTTGTTGAAAGCAAACTTAAACTAAGGCATTTGTAACTTAAACCAAGGTTTTTGTTTTAAATCCCAAGGGATGGGGATTACTTGTTTAAAAAAGTGATCCCTCCCTCTTTCTCCACTTCTTCTTTCCTTCCTCCCTTTCCTTCTTTTACTTTTGTCTTTCCTTTCATCCTCATTTCCTTCCTTTCTTTTTTTTTCTTCCTTTGTTTCTTTCTTTCCTTTTTCTTCTTTTTCTTCTTTCTTTCCTTCCTTCTTTCCTTCCTTTTATTTGTTCTTTTTCTCTTCCATTCTTTTCTTCCTTTTTTTCTTGATCTTTCCTCCCTTTTCTTCTTCTTGCTTCATTTCTTTCTTTGCTATTTCTTCTTCTTTCCTGCATGGACCGGTTCCGGAGTCCCACCCTTCTCTCCCAGGAAAAGGATAGGATAGCCGGATTGCCCCCTATAATGCTGGGATTTAGAACCATGACCCGAATTGCAAATGATAGAATAAATTAATGATAGAGACAACATATCTTGGAAAAATTACCAGGAAGTTCTCTGATTTGGTGGGTGTAAGTTATCATCTTAGTCCTATTCGTTACTAACACATGAACATATCAGGAGGTGAGTAGCATCATAGTGTCCCAATCATTTTTTTAATGTTTAAATTTTCCTCCACCAGTGTTGAGTGCTCACTGCTCAGAGCCTCTTTTGTCTTTTCTTAAAACTGAGTGCATATTTGCTGTTTTTGCCTTTGAAATGTATAAATGCTATTATTGCTATAACTATCAAGCAAGATTTGTTGTACCGGTCTGTACCAGTGTGAACCAACCGTACTGTACCAATACTAAATTGGTATGTGGTATGAGGGGCATATTGATACTCGATACGCTGAGCTGGCCTTCGTATCGGACGTATCGACACTATAATAGGATGGAACCAGTACGGGATCTGGTACTGAGACGGCAAATCTTGCTATCAAGTATAATAGGACAAGTATTGGAATATTCCTTTATTAATTCTGCCTTTAACCTATTATATAAAATGCCATGCCAGACTGAACTACTCTTGAACTGTTTAGCAAAACCAGAAAATCTGGTCCAACAACATAGTTGGGTATTATCGACTGAGAACATTTTTAAACGCACCACAACCGATAGTTTTCCATCTATGTGTATGTATAATAATTCCGGCTGAGAGGTTTATTTGTAAGTTAGAAATGATTTCTTTCTGCCTAACCATTTTATTGCCTATTTTGCTTCTTTAACACTAAAAAAATGGTTCTGGTTTAGAAATGTTTATATGTTTTGAAAATTGGTAAAGTCAATTCAGGATTTTATGTCCTTTGTTGCCCTTGGAAACGGCTGGTTAGGGACCCAAAGCCCCCCTTCCAGCCTTTGTTGAAATGGCAATTTATGGTCGTAATTTAATGACTTAATCATGCTATGAGAAAAAATGATGTTGAGAAGTGTTTTGTCTGAGCATGGATAATTCTGATCATTAGTTCCTTCTGCTTATCTTCTTGAGAGTTGTATAGCGTGATTTCTCCTTGTCACGCTTCTTTATTGACACTTCATAGGATGCCTTTTTTGTTATTATGATCTTTGCTTTCTTATTCCACATTCTTAGAGGACTGGCATTGCTGCTGCATATAATTTGGTGGTAGCTTTTGGAAGAAAGAACTGAAAGAAATTTGCAAAATGAATTTCAAACATAAGTTGTCTTGAGGCTTATTTTGTCCTTTGTTTGGATGTTACCTAGAGACATTTGTTTTTCAGATGGTGAAATAATGGTGGAGCTATTTTAGTGAAGAATTTATGGTTGTTTTTTTTGCCATCATCTTTTCTTATCAATCCTTTGGGAAGGGAGCTTTACTTTAATATTTTACATTCTTCTTTTTGCTATTCTTCATAGAAGAAATTCAAATTTCCACACTACACTTGTAGCGAAGGAATGGAAGCTAGCAATCTTTTTGGATTTCAAGGTGGGATTATCACATTTTTAGACAATGATACTTACCTGGCAGTCAATGGAGGAACATGATATATTCTATTTTACTAAAGATAGAAACATGGAACCCATGCTTGTAAAACATGACAAGTGGTTTCTGTTCCATAATTAGTACCATGGGAATAATGTGTTTTCTTAAACTTGTTGAAGATAAAAGAGTCAACTCATAAACTTTTTTTTTTTAAAGAAAGTCAGGTCATAAACTTATAACAGCAAATCAACACATTAGTATCGAGAAACAAAAAGAAAATCACAGATTACTTTAAGTAAAAGAATGGAAGAAAATAAATTTTCATTTTCAAAATATGCATGGTAATTGGTATATGACCTTAAAGATTCAAATTGTAGGCTTAAATGAAATTTTGGTTACATAAAATAGAATATAACGAATTGTAGGAAAACATTCTTTTTTGCAAAACCCTTTTTAAAATTGGTTCATTAGACTAGGGACATGAGTTTGATGAAAACTTGTGACATCCTTTTTATTTATATGGTTGGCAATTTCAGCCTAAGTTTACTCTCTTGATGCAACCCATCTAGCCCGATTTCTTGGTGCTATGGGTTGGCTATGGGAAACCAAGATTGACTTGCTAGTGAGTCAAGTTGAGTTTAGGTTGATGAGTCATGACTTGGTAGCTGATTGGTCATGATACCAAAATTCTCCTTAAAAATAAATGCACTCCCTAGGTTTGAAAATAAAAATTCTATAGAGGAGTATTTATAACACATCATATAAAGAGCACTTTGTAAATTGCCATATTAGTATATTTGTCAATCTCAAAGCACCTTTTGAAAGGGCCAGAAGACACAAAGCTTCTGTTATTTTCAGAAGCTTATCATCTTTGTTAGAGCAAGATGTGGCCCGACCCCCTCATCTCCTGCTCAAAGCCGGCTTCCACCACCTCCAGCCCCTGAGCCTACTGCTGGTGTCACCATCTTGTTCCCCTTCCTTTCTCTCAACACCATCTCTCCTGTCGATGTCAAAGCGCCAGCTTCCATGGATGTCCATTGTAACAAAGGCAGCATTGATGGAGTTCTAAGCAATGATGTTGACGTTGTAGGCTGTTGCTTACAACATGTGTGAAGTTTTTATTCATAGGTTTGGTTGTTGCTTCAAGAAGAATATAGGTGCAAACTAGAATTATCATGTCTTAATCAACTCTCTCAAACAAACTTGTTACATGAGTTAGGAACCATCCCATCTTTAAATAATGAAAAATCCTTGAACAAATCCTCATCCTCCTATCCATTGCCTACTACCAACGTCCTCGCTGATATTCCCATATTTTATTTTCTTATCATCCTCTTTCCACTCCGCCATTTTTTCTCCTCTCCTCTCCTCTTCTTATCTCCCTCCTTTTGCCCTCTTCCATGTCTTTTCATTTATCACCATTCATCCTCCACCTCTCCCTCTTCTAATCTAAACTGGCTTGAAAACCACTTCAACCATCTTGCGTTCTGATCATCTTGTCCCCCATTTTCGTGCAGATTTTCTCCTATTACCTATGGGCTGCTAAAATAGGTAGTGTTTGGATACCCGTTGTTAAGAAGTGCATGTAGTTGGGATTATTACATGTGGTTTTAGTTGATGCATTTGCAACTACATTTCTCGTGTTTGGTTCAGTGGGTTTGTAGTTGCGAATAAAATCTCAGATTTGTTTGCATGTAAATGAGAACTGTAACGGTATTTGGTTGTACTATTAAAGCAGTATTAATTGTCTTCACCAAGCAGTGTCCTTGTTGAGATTTAAAACCCTTGTAAAGATGCCTCTAAAGCCTTTTCCGGTTGCAGTAGTTTGTCTTAAGGTCAATATAGCCGTAAGACAAAATACTGCAAAAGGGCCCTCAAATGCAGTTTGACTTGCAGATTTTGGTCAACTTACAGCTATTCAAACACTAGAAAAGGGCCACCTCCTGCAACTAGGGGTTCCTTACACCCAGCTGCTGGTACCAATGCACCCTTAGTGAGGAAGATGATAGCAATCGGAAGGGCCAAACCCCTAAAGGGCTAGACTTGATTTAGGAAACAGAACTGAGTTTTCTGGTGGATAGGGATTAACTTCGCATATTTCTTATTGAGGATCAACAAGAGAGAATACCAAAATGCTCCAGGGCCTATCCAAAATGTTGTATGAATTCTCAAGCCTAAAGAAGAAATGATGATTACAAGAGAGGAAAAGAAAGAAACAAAAGATAAAATTTGCATTCCTTATTATATAAAAACCATCAAAGCAGAACACAACCTTGATGGCTTAAAAGATTCATAATTCAAAATAAACTTAATGGAGGAACCATAGACAATAATCCTTCTTATGATAGAATCCAGAATCCATTATCAGAAAAATCTAATCAGTATGAAAACTACTAGAATACATAAAATTCATAAGCTGCAGCCAAAACAATTATATAAAAGGCCTCTAAAGACCTAAAAAATTAATATACCTGGATCTGAACCTATCTACATCATGCAATGTTGCGAAGGCAATTTTCTGATTCTACTTATTCTCTACCGTGCAAGTGAACTGTTGGATAGCATATTGTTGCAGACTTGCAGTACAGTGGATGAAAATTGTTCCTATTCAAATACATGTACGATATATATTTCCTGGAGTTTGTTCCAATGTGCTAGCAACATATTGCCTCTCTTTTTGATGTTTGGTTTTTGCGCATCATGGTCATGTGGCTTGTTGGTTTTTTGGAGAAAAAAAACTGCATGACATGAAATGAAAGTATTATGGAAATGTGGACCCCGTGCAAGGGTACAGATAGTCATTTCCTCATCAAAACTTATCAACCATTACTCCCTGCTTCTCCATCTGCTGATGGTTGCAAGTCTCAATCATTCAGCTAGTATGTTATTTAGGTGATATCTTTCTATTATTAGTGCAACATGGTGTAGATTTTCGTTGCGCCAAAACTTGCTAGAAATGCATGAGCTACTTTCTTGTGCTATAGAATAGCGAAACGTGAACTCTATTTTAAGCAAGGTCTAAAGTCTCAAGATCAGTACCATTACTACTCGTATGCTGGTACAGTACTGTACCTATACATACCAGACCTTACTGACACATAGTATGGTAGTTGATGCTGGAATAACAAAGGTGACATTAACTACCATGTATGGATGTGGTATCGAGGGTGTACAGAGTACTTAAACATCTAATATGGCACGGTAAGGCTGGTACAAACTGATGGTACTTAAAATCCTTGATTTTAAGCAGTAAAATAGTTGTGCCACTAGATTGGTAGGTTAGTTCTTTAACAGGATAATTGCCTTGCGGGGTTTTCACTGAAATCAAGAAGCTACTGATCCCTGTGATTGAATTTCCTTGCCAATATCAACCAAACGACTGCTTACAAATGACTCGGATTTTGGTATCTTGAATTAATTGCATTGTTGAGCATCATATCGCGCAATATAGGATAATGTTGGATGGCATGGCTATCTGCCTAGGGGTATGTAAAGCTTTTTGCTTGTCTATATAAGATTATGATCACTTAAAAGATCGGTCATCAACTAGTGGCTCCCTGGCCTTTGAAAATAAAATGCAATATAGTTGGACGTGAAGGCTTGTACTTGAATCTGCTTGAACACCAATTCTAATGCCTGTGAAATCTGCTCAAACGTTATCCTTGCACAATAGTAGAGGATGAGTTGAATGTTGTTCTACTGACTGCCATAACAAGCAGGGTGAGCAATGTACAGCTATTCTTTAGTAGTGCAGGCGCTAGAAAATAAGAAACCAATTCCTTTGCACCTGAACCACCAATAAAGTTTTCTAAATATAGATTATGAATGCCAAGTTCCTGCACTGCTTTTGCACTTTTTGCATTTGATTGTTTCTTGTGCCATATCATTGGACTGGATAAAAATAAGAGGCTACTTTCTTTTCTTCAGGCTTACTGCAATCCTGGTAGCTTGCTGATTGATAGCCTACTTGTCTTGATATCATGGATCGCACAAATCGAGAAGATCAAGTAAGCAAGTTGATACCAAGGGCCGTGCTTGCAGGTATTACTTAGGCTTATCCATTCTCTGAGAAGAACTTGGTTGATGCAGGATGGAGTTCGTGTCATGGGATTTGAAATTCCAGGTTCGCCTGATTCGAGCTACAACAATCCCATTCCATCAAATGATGATGAAGCTCGGGATCCGCCAATCCTCCCCCCTCACCTGCAGAATACCTTGCTGAGTTTCCCAGCCAGCCAGGATGATTCAATCAGTCTCCCGTTGCCTCAGCATGTGATTCTTAACCACCTCTATATTGAGAACAGAGAGGGTCCAAGATCAGTTGTCGCATTAGGTACCACCCAACGCTTCCGTTCAAAGTATGTGACGGTTGTGCTGTACACACCTGTCCGGAGAAGATGACTGCATACTTACCTATGTTCTGTGCTGGAACGAATATGATCCATGAATGCACTCTTTTGGTTCTGTTGGTCCCAATAGGAAGTCTTATTACCTGATGTCATTCATGCTTATTTGGTCTTAGTTGATTGTGGTGGTGGTTTTCTTGCGGTTGATGGTGCACATGGTAGTATTATTTAGTCATTTATGGGGTCTTCTATATATTTCAAGGCTAGACATATTTGTCTATCATAGTCAATGTTACATGAGTTGGGCAAGACGAATATTACAGCACCTTGTTGAAAGATGGATTTGGTCGAATCCAAAATACAGGTTGCCTGCATATTTCCAAGTCCAAAGGAATTCTAGATTACCGTTAGTATTGTATTAGGATTGCTTCTCAATGGCATAGGAATAACAGATTTTATTGCCTTCTGGCCTCCCGCATGATGGAACAGGATTTCCAGTTCTATTTCTTTCTTATGGAGTTCTGAGTACATTTTCATTAAAGGGTATGTTCCACTTGGTTGGAGATGGTTGTGTGGCTCATAATCAGACAATTTTTGGCGGTTATAAATCTCGATACTATAACCATTTGAAAAATAACTTAGTAACACTTAATTAGTCATAATCAGACTCTGATGCTGCTATTGTTCGCAACGTTATGAGGGCATGCCTTGCATACCATTTTATTCAATCATGGAGGCGAGAATGAGGCCCGCAGAGGTTGGTAGGGGCCACCAAATACTGTTTGGACCGAGCTTTCCTTGTTTGCGATGGTTCATGATGCCCTTTCAGGGTCATGACTCATGAATGAATAGCGATTGCAAGCTTGGAATCATGATCAAAAGAAAGTTCAGCAGCGAGAAACGAGCTGAGTCTTCAAGCGAGTCTTGACATGGGAGGTGGTTTAGTTTTGTGTTGATTACAACTTGAGCCATGTAGAGCAGATGCACCATGGAATTTCACCAATGTAAATAAATCCATGAGAGGGATATAAAAAGGTGTGCATGCTAGTTAAATCAAAATAGGCTGACCTTAACTTTCTGGAATAAACTTGTCCTCCTCCCTCCAACGAGTTCATGAAATGATGCCGTAAAAGCTCTCATCCCGTCCCCAACACACAAATTTTGGGTTGTCACTTCGTCTCTTCGTGGTTACACCTCTATTACATTATGCCATATAAGTGAACTTTAAAAGTTGATTCAGCATTCGATTAACCTGTCAGGCAAGCAGACAGCATGAAAAACCTCTCCGGAAAATACATGGTGGCAAATCCAACCCAGAAGATATTGGAGGAATTTAAAGGGGCAGATAAGCAGCACCCAACAGCCTTCGGTCTCGCATTATGCTGATCTTAGTTCAGACCAAGCAGATCATGCTAAAAGACCGCTTGTGTGTTTCCATTTGCTGTCTACGAGAGTATGGCCGAACAAAATAGCGGATATCTCATCTCGCTGTTTCAGAATTTACGGATTCGCCTCGGCAACAGCACCTGCCACTAACTTATGGGCTACAAGTTTGCCATATAACTTCTAATCTCAGACGGTTGACATCTGTGTGCATTTTACTGCGGGCATTTTAAAGCAGAGAAGTATCAATCAAGTCATAGAACTACAGAAGAATATATAGTGTCATAGATTTGACTTCATACATGCCAAACAACAAAAACAGCTTTGAGAGATCTGAAATTTTGGAGGCCCCAAAGGTTCGGCATCTTAGACCGTAGTATTTCTGAAAACTCTTAGTTCTAAATTGGGCCACGTAAGTCCCGCATACATTACCCTAAAAGCCATCCTAAAATATATTTCTAACAAGTAGCTTCACCATTTATCCAGATGGTAACAACATACATACTAGCACAGTACATGAAGACGTATTCCTGATTTAACCGTATAGGTCATCATCATCGGCTCCAGCACCTGACGAAGCAAACGGATCGGATCCAGTAGTCCCAGCTCCAGTGCCTGACTGAGTTGAGAAGCGGAATTCACTTCCAAAGCCCCTTGATTGCTGCAAAGTTTGTGCAAAAGCCTGGTATTTCCGGATATCGGCATCACTGACGCTCCTCCGGGCAAACTTCATTGACTCTTCAAAGTGAGCAGCTTTGATCTCTGCAACTTCATCAGCATCATCTTCCTCCATAGCCTCTGGATTTTCGCTCCTCCTCCTCTCCCTCTCGATATCCTACAACATTCAAAAAATAAATATGTGAACTCATCGTTGATAGCTTCCAAGTTTTGCACATCAGACAACGGTTCAAACACGATCGACAAACTACACACACACATGACGCCCTTGCATATATGACAAACAAGTCAGTAAACCAAGTTATTAGCCTGAAAATTGAGGAGGTCAGGTAGCGTTATCTTCCTTATGAGAGAAAATTGAATAGTTGGAACAAAAAACTAGGATCAAAACAGGACAATGAGATTGGCAGTGTGTAAACTAATTGCAGGATTATTCATGGGACTTGGCCTAGGAGGATACCAATACCATGTAGGTAGATAATTAACGGGACAAGGCATGCTTTCTAAGTCAATGTAACGTGCCACATCATCAGATCACTTAGTATCAGGTGCATCATGCACAATAACCTAAAAGGAAAAAAGAGAACACAAAAATGCAACTTTAATCAAGCTCAGTAATGTGAAGCAGTCCTCACAAAGCATATGAAAGGTGTTCTAATTACAACCAAGACTGAGACATACCTTCTCAATGTTTTCTCTGATTGCATACTTGCAAGCACGTTGGCAAATCTCTGTAATATCTGCTCCACTAAAGCCTTGTGTGTACTTAGCAAGAGCCCAAAGGTCCACATCTTTTGCAACAGGGGACTTCCTTAGGCAAGCTTTAAATATCTGGTAACGAGAGGCCTCATCCGGCAGGGGAATATAAATTAACTGGTCAAGACGGCCTGGCCTGAGCAATGCTGGATCTATGATGTCAGGCCTGTTGGTTGCCCCTATAATAAAAACAGTTTTCTTGGCTGACATGCCGTCCATCTCTGTCAAGAGCTGATTGAGTACCCTATCAGCAGCACCTCCTGCATCTCCAACACTGCTCCCTCTCTGCAATACCCAAAAAAAAAAAATTATAATTAAAAAGTCAAAAGAGAACAAAAAAGGTCAGACCCCAGTTAATTGATATATATGCATGCCAAAATGAACCTGAGTAGCAATGGAGTCGAGCTCATCAAAGAAGAGGACACATGGAGCAGATTGGCGAGCCTTGTCAAAGATTTCTCGAACATTTGCTTCACTCTCACCAAACCACATAGTCAAAAGTTCAGGACCCTTGACACTGATAAAGTTTGCCTGGCATTCATTAGCAATTGCCTTTGCTAACAAAGTTTTCCCACAACCAGGAGGCCCATAGAACAGGACTCCCTTCGAAGGTGACATTCCAAATTTTTCGAACTTCTCAGGATGCTCAACTGGGTATTGGACAGTCTGTTTAAAAAGGAAAAAAAAGGAAAAATGAAAAAAATGAAACAACATCAATGAGGAACTATAGCAGAATCGCTAGAACCACAAGACGACCATTTTTTCAACATACCTCTTGGAGTTCCCTCTTGACATTCTCAAGACCACCAATATCATCCCAGCTGACATTGGGCACTTCAACAACCTGCTCATAAAAAAAATTAGCTTAATTAGGCAACAGATTGTATTTCAAACATACAGGTAGTACTGACTTATTACAGATACCGCACAAAAAAAAAAAAGGCAAGTCACTTACTGTTTCACGGAGTGCAGAGGGATTACTGGTTCCAAGAGCAGTTTTGAAATGTTCATTTGTAACAGCCATAGAGTTCAGTATCTCAGCATCTATGGTTTCATCTTCTAAGTCAATGATGTCCATTTTCTCCCGTATGCACTGAAGAGCAGCTTCTGTGCAGAGAGCTGCTAGATCAGCCCCAACATACCCATGTGTGTCCTTGGCAATTCTTTCCAAATCAACCTGCATATACAAAATAACATCAAACTCTGCTATAGAAAATAAAGCATGGGGCTCTGAAACATCAAGGAATAATTAATGGTATTACATCTTCAGCAAGCTTCATGTTCTTTGTATGAATGCGAAGAACTTCCAGACGTCCAACTTCATCTGGCACACCAATGTCAATTTCCCTATCAAACCTCCCAAATCTTCTGAGAGCTGGGTCGACACTGTTGGGCCGATTTGTAGCACCTATGACGATTACATGGGAACGAGTTTTCAAGCCATCCATCAATGTCAGGAGTTGAGAAACAATACGTCTCTCAACTTCTCCATGAGTTTTCTCCCTCTTAGGAGCAATGGAGTCAAGTTCATCAATGAAAATAATTGATGGTGCATTTTTTTCAGCTTCTTCAAAAGCCTTCCTGAGATTGCTTTCACTTTCTCCAGCTAGTTTTGACATAATTTCAGGACCATTGATACAGAAGAAAAATGCACCAGTCTCGTTTGCAACTGCTCTGGCTATGAGTGTCTTCCCAGAACCAGGGGGTCCATACAACAAGATACCCTTTGGTGGTTTTACACCAATAGACTTGAACAGTTGAGGGTGTCGTAGTGGAAGCTCAACTAACTCTCGAATCTGAGCCATCTGCTTTCGCACACCACCCACATCATCATATCCTACCTCATTAAGTCTTTCTTCATCCTCTCTTTTCACAGGTTCCCCCTCACAAAAGATCTCTGTGTCCGGAGCAACAACACAGTATTCTGCTGGGTCAGTTTCTATAACCTTAAATTCAACGCTTCGCATTCCACCTCTGACAAGGAAAAGATCCCCTTTCCTTACAGGACGATATGCCTCCAGGAAATATGCTGCAAAATATATGGAAACAAAAGGTCACAATAAAACATCTAGCAAGTACAAAAGGCCCATGAATGCTACCAAAATAACTTCATTAAGAAGGAATATTAACTAGTGAATGCTCACTGCATCCAGCAGGACTGGGAACCCCCAAACAAACATCACATATTTTTATAGTGCTATGCATTACTTTCAGAAAAAAGGAAGATACAGAAGACTGGTTAAAGCCAAAAAAGAAAAGATATGGCAGCAACCAATGCTATGTCCAGATATAAAAAAAAAATGCTAAATGATGCTCATTTATATAAACAAATGCCTTGCAAATCAAAGCCAAACCACGTGCTTCACATTCCAGACAAGAAACTGTTTGGATTCTTAAGAAGTTTCCTTTTCTGATGTGCGTAAAGGAGGAAAACAAAGAAAAGAACTAATCTCGCAAAAGGTTCTATATTCTAGCTAAAACTGCAATTCACCTTTGATCAGACCAGAAAATGAACTCACTCTACTGGTTTCTCACAAGAACTCCCATACCCCTTGATCCCTACAAGTGTACCAATAATGAAAGAAACAAATTCAAAATTAAGCTGGAGAAAGTCATTCGTCGGACAGGCAATGAGCATAATGATTTGTTCCATGAAATATTACATATCGCTGAACCAATATCTGGCTCCTAAAAGACAAGGTGAAAATTTTTAATTCCATTGGAAAGAGTATAGAACAAAGTTAAGTAAAAAGTCATTTAAGAGTATAGAACATAAGGGAAGCCCTAGTCTAAGCTCCTCCAAAAGACATGGCTTTCCATGCACATGCAATCTCAAAAGCATGATCAAGTTTTCCCTTTGCCAAGTATTGCAAACAGCAAATGCAAAACAAAGAATACATCCTGCCACTTCTAATTGTATCTCAATTAGAAGGTCAAAAATTACAAACGCCAATTTAATAGTCATGATGCACCAGGCAATCTCAATGACGAGTTACACTTGATGGTATAGGATCTCAAGATTTCTAATAATAGCATATCCCTGATGGTTATTTATTCAACATCTGAACTCATCTCCTTAATCCTACCTCCGCCAACATATCTCCAAATTCAAGGTAGAATAAATTCTTTCTCCCCTGAACCATTTAATAACAGTTTTCCCTCACTATTTCAACTTCTGGTGCCATTCCTAAACTTGCATTAGCAAAGTCATTAATAACTCAAGTTTCTTTCTGGTTGTTACCCAATATACCTAAACATCTTTATTGCCATCAGTTTAAGCTCGAAGGTTGTCATCACCACTCACTCAGCATTTTGATATACCCAAAAATCTCGACCTCTTGACCTGTATTAAGTTATTAAATTAATAATCATCTTCAAAACTAGTTTCATATGGATATCAAAACTGAATATAACCAGTATGGCTTACATTTGCAAATTATTTAGGTAGCAAGGCGATTTCTCTGCGTGAAAATAAAAATCTAGTTTATTCACAAATTCTTTTAGGTAGCAAGATGATTTTTCCTTTGTGAAAACAAACAATATATGTCTAGCCTAGAAGTTGGTTCCACTAAAATGAAGGCTATCATAAACCGCCAAAGAAGTATCAGAAAATTTACTGGACATGCTAGCTCTCCCACCGACAAATATTACTATAGGCCATTATTCCTCCCTCCCATGTAATCAATGAGCTAGGATAAAGCTTGAGAAATTTAATACAACATGAACTCATATCCTGAGCACCATAATTACAATCAGCAAGTTATAATGGTATGCAGGAAATCATATTTGATGTTCAATGGCTTTCATGTGCTGTGCAGTGGAAAGACTTCTTCTTTTAATAGTATTTCAGCAAGCTTTTTATGCAAGACATCACAATCAACAATAGGGTGCAACATTCCCCTAAAATCACCTTTAACTTAGCTCCCTGTATTGGTGATCGCTAGTGAGGTTGTCCTTTTGGTTGCGATGATTTATTTTGTTCAAAGCGAGGCGAGCGGTGCTATTGTCCCCTTCCTTCTCCTAGCGCTCATTGACATCGTATGCAGGTCATCAGGATCGGGAACATCATATATGAAATGACTTGATCCGTGAAAGCAACCCTTGGCTTACCCAATATTGGCCAGGGAATGGACCAATTCCTTCATTCAATGCATATTGATTGAGAATCTGTGCAGCAGAGCCCTTGATCAAATTAACAGGATCCACCAAATATTTCACAGTAGGAGAGGATGTTCACTCTGAAAGGCATGCATGATAGCATAAAGGGCAACATCATTTGATACAAGCAATAACAAGTAACCAGAGTACCATACAGACTCCACTCTGCAGGAGTAAAAGTCACTGCACCTTCAACATGCTAAAGAATTACTAGATAGATAGCAGTGTTACAAACATTTACAGATCATCATATCACATATATAAGTCAAGAGAAAATTGCAGATCATACATTGATGCAGCAGCATCCTGAATATTAAATAAAAACAACCTCGAGACAAAATCATCAAGCAAGTATTTACCAAAAAAGGAAAAAGAAAAAGAAAAGAGGAAAGAATATGAAATAGATGAATGTGAAAGGGAAAATTAAACTTACGCTTCAAATATGCATCGAACAAGTTTCCTGTAACACCTTCAATGGTATCATCTATGGGAAGTATATGGACACGCTTCCCATACTTCACATCCTGGCACTGATGGACAGAAACAACATCACCGAGCCTCACCCTGAGGTTTGATCTAACAACCTTATTCATCCTTATCTTAGACTCTTCACAAGTATCATCAGCAAGTGCGATACAGATAGTATCTCTCCTTTTCTTGCCCTAAATTATTCAGTTAACAAGCAAAACTTAGACAGTTGCACCACAAAAGCAAAAATCAGATGCAAACACATCGAAAAAAGGAATCACAGCATCTCATACCACAGATACTGCAACTTTTGAATATTGGAAAATTAATCGGCCATAAAGATACAAGAACAAAATCCTAATCCCGGGAGATTATTATTCGATTAACAAGTAAAATTTAGACAGTTGTACCACAAAAGCAAGGATCAGCAACAAATACATCAAAGAAAAGAATCCCAATGTCCCATTCCATCTGTAAGTTTTGACTATAGGAAAATTAATGGACAATAAAGATACAAGAACAAAACTCTAATTCCCAGAAGAAATAAAAAAAAAACACGTGATCTTTCTAAAAAGGTTAAGGTATCTTATAACTCGAAACTCAAGATCCATAAGAAAACCCATCTTCCTTGAACTATCCCAAAAAATGGATTTGATATAACTTATTCATTAATGAAGAAGGCATTACATTTACAGATCAACAGATTCAACTACTGCAAAGGCATCAACAAGAAGGTTAATTTTCTTTTAAAAAAAAATCTCGAAAATCCTTCCAACAGATTCGAACTTCTACCCACAAAAATATTACTCCCGGTAATAATACGCTAAAGCTCAAGCCTTACGTAACTCCCATCACACCAATTCCCGTTACGAAACCCTATCTTTCCAATACCCCAAAAACCCTACCTTAAGGAATTTTAAAAACAATAGTAACCACAAAGGATAGCACCGTTACCTTCAGCAGGATCGTATCGCCACGGAAAAGCTGCAGCTTTTCCATCGTCTCCGGGTGCAACGAGACCACCGAATTGTCGTCATTGACCGCCTCGTCCACGACCAATCGATTCGGCGCCTTTTTCCTCTCGAGAATCGCAGTACTAAAATCCCTCTTCGTGCCCTTGCTGCAATTAATTCCAATAAAATATCCATTAGAACTTATGAATCAAACCCCTAACCTCATATCCATGCCGAAAGGGGAATAAAAATAAAGGAAAACAAAGATCTTACGAATCGGAAGAAGAGGCCTCGCCCAGATTCGCCATTTTTTTTTCCAATTGGAAAGTACAGAAGGTTAATGTGATAAAAGGAAGCGATAAGCCCTCTCGGGTATTTATCGGAGCAGAAGGCCTAAAGGGAATTCTGACTCCCATCCGTAGTCGGGGGGATACGTTTCTTCCAGGGCCGGACTGGAATTGGACTCCTTCTTGCTGCCGAAGAAAGAATCTGGGCCGTTGGATGAGTGCTGCTACTATGGCGGATCCACTCACAGACTATCACTGATGTGGTTTGACGTTGGCAGATCAGAGCCGTTTGTTATGCGATAATGGCCGCAGGATGTTAGCATTACCTCCTTCCAAATTAACAAGTTGATAGACCACCGTGAACTTGTGTTATAACTTGTAAATTATGTTGCTATTCTTCTAATAATTTTCAATGAGTTGATGCAAAAAAGCTTGACCAAGCCATGACTCATTAGCTAGTGTGCATGAGCATGACAACTTGATGATCAACTATTCAATAATATTTTGAAATGTTCGCCACCTCCAAAATCAACCAGTCGTGCTTCTTGGATCATATACATGGCATCGTAGATCCTCTCTGCCTGCTTGATCCATGTCTCTCACCATAAAAGGGTGCTAGATAATGAACCGGCGTTCGTTCTTAATGCTGATATATGGCCTATTATGTACGTGATATTGTCGATTTGTTTCTCTCGCAGTCCCCTTTTATGTATCAAGAAAGGAGAAAGGGTGCCAAATAAAACTTCTCCAATAAGGCATACCTCGACGGCAGTATGGATAATAAGAGAAGATGCAGTGGCGTGGGGTTTGTCATTCGAGATCATGATTTTACATTAATTACGGCGGAAGGCCGGCGAACTTTTAACTTGTTAGTGGTATGTGCCGAGCTCAGAGCAGCCTGAGAGGGCATCTACTATGCGAGGCAGACACTGGGTGCGGACCGTATTATTCTTGAGGACGACTTGGCTACAGTGATTGAGTAGATCCGAAGACGGGGACGCACTGCTGAGGATCAGCCGTTGATCCTTGAGATTTGCAGATTGATGGAGGAGTGCAACTTCCATCAGACTTCACATGTGTTTAGAAAGGCCAATGGGGCGGCCGACTAGGAGGCCTCCTATGCGGCCAACTACTTTGGTGGTTTTGTTTCGGTTTGGAGTGAATTTGTTACATGGCCATTATATAGTGTTCTATTTTTTAATTTTGTTGGCCGTATGTACACCCGCAGTGTGAGCCGCCGTTGCACTTAAAAAAAACACTTTTCCATACATGGCACGAGCCACGATGTGCGCCATGCAGCCCGACACTTGTTTGGTGCAAGGCCTATTGAAGTTCTCACAATCTATGACCGCACCAAACAATAGAATCATCATTCTACATCGATTTTGTTAATTTTGTAATTAATAAGGTTAGAGGGCCAAGTCGGTCAATAAAGTATTTTTATCTCTCCTCCCTTCTCCATACCAAATAGCATCGCTATAGATGCATGAGATGTCGCCAATTTTAATGCATGGGCATGATTAACGTCACGTTCACCCAAGGTAGAGCGCAAAAAAAAAAAAAAAAAAAAAAAAAATCTCAATCCAAAAAAATTCATCTAGAAAGATAGATAAATAGATAGGAAGTGACAAATAAAAAAAATGCTATTTCTAATTAATGCAAGTCTTAACGTTTTTTTGAGAAGCATGAAACTTTGGATAAATATGTACATGTTGCTCACATGACCAAGGATTGTAATTTTCTATGAGCAATGATGGTTTTAACTTTGTATTAATTTGATATTTTTTATGAGCATTTTTTTTTAATAAACGATATTTTGTCTGCTGATTTCTGAAGGTGCCCATAGTAAACCGGATTTTATTTTACCATACACCGACGGTCCGGTCCTGGACTTTGTCACGAACCACCCCAGGTTTGCCCTTAGCGGTTCATAAAAGCTGGGTTCACAACTGGTGGGGTACATTCTAAGGTAAACGTAGCATATTCCTTCTGCTACGTAACGCTAAGGCCGTCGCCAAGGTTCATGTACAGCCGATGACCGTTCCGTTTCTCGAACCTTTTTTTTTTTTTTTCTCCCAATCATCTTGTTTCCTTTCATATTTCTGGCGCCATGACGGGGGTGGCCGAGCTCTGCAATGGCGAGAGGGCCGTCGTCTTCCTCTTCGTCTCCCGCGTTATCTACTCCGCCCCACTCTCCCTCTCCTACGAGGCCGCTGCCCTCTGCCTCCTCGCCGTCGCTGGCCTCGTCATCGAGATATCCGCCGAGAGCTCCACCGTCCTAGACCGCTTCAAGACCAGGTACGCTTCTCTTCCCGATCCCCGCAATTATTTAAACAAATTCTCCCAAGAATTCATACGAGAATCATGAAACCTTTTCTTCTATAAGGATGGCTTCCAAGAAACAAGTCTTGGATCGGTTGCCGCCGATTAATAGGCGAATTCCCCCTCCAGGGTTTCTTTTCGGTTCGATCGTTTTTTTTTCTTAATACGGATAATTTGGTTGGGACATTGATGTTGCCATAAGCAAATTGTTTCTTTTTCCTTAAATCTCCTCCCAAAAACCTCATCCGTTTCCCGTTCCTTTTTTTTCTCCTTTGAATTCTATTGTTAATTAACGATTCTGTAGGGTTACATATCTTTCTCAATTTCCGCACGCAATGACTTATTTATTTTGTTCTAATTTGGGAGCTGCTTTCTTAATTTATTTTCCCGTAAACTATAGTGGATAAATTTCGTAGTTTTTGGCAAGACGGCAGATTTTGGGGCGTATCTTTTTCTTTTTAAGATTTGTGACATCTTGGAGCAATACGTTACTGGAGCGAATTCAAAAACTATATTCTGGAAGCATCTTGTGATTTTTCCCCGATTTTTAGGCCTGGCGCTTCATCTGGGATTCAACTTGGTGCTGTCACACTGCCTACTGTCATGCTATCACGGTTGATACAACTCTCGAGGGCCCTATTGAGGGAAGATGTTGAGCCTGAAGGTAAGAATGCTTGATCTTAATTTGGTAATTAATGGTAGTTGCTTGACTTGCATTACTATTGTCAGAACCTTTGGATTTCCCTTTCTAATTCTGGACCCAACAACATTGTTGCAACTGAGGCCACCTCCCTGTAGACCTGTAGATTTTGCATTTGCTTATCTTTCATGACATGATATTATACTATTGAGGTGTTCTGATATCTTTGTAGAATTGATTGATATCCATAGATCAAACAACTCTGGGTTTATCAATTTAGAAAAAATAAATTATATCAAAAAATATAGTAAGATTTTAAATTTATTCACTTGATTCAGGTAGCCCTTGATTTTGTTTGTGATTAAAGATGGTTTTAGATTTATATTGAAGTTCTCTACTTATATTATAGAATTACAAGAAATAAGAAAAATGTGTCCTGTCACTCAACTTAATTGAAAATTAAATATGATACATCTTTGTAAAACCATAACAAAGAGAATTGGGAATGCAAGCAGCATTTCTAGAAATGCACTCCCCAGGCTCCCCTACACCTTGAGATATTCTTTTAGGGAGTTGAATTTCACGCAACTATTTGTTTTCCATCCATACAAGCCAATTAAAAAGCTTACAGATCATGTCTGCAAGAGCCAATGGTTCTTTAAAAAATTGAGCAGAAAAGTTCCAAAACTTTGCTATCTTCAAGGGCATAGCACAACAACTATTGCAAAATCCTGAATCCTCAAAGCAGACAGTATTTCCTCTAAATCTGTGTTGCAACTGGATGATTTATACCTGTCTCAACAAAGAAGCTCAACTGAAGCTGTTTGATAAGTGCATTAGATCTCCATTTCTAATGTAGTTAGTCTCTGTCATCATGTCAAGTGCTCTCTATTGCTAAACCGGAGAGTTGTCCCAAGGTCAATTGGAGGATAGCTAGATAAGCCTGGACAGGCTTGTCTACACACGCACGAATATATATATAGACACACACATACATACTTACATACATATATGTATTAATGTATATGTATGCATGTATACACACACACACACATATACATACATACATATATGTATGTATGTATGTATGTATGTATATGTATATAAGAAACAATAAGTAAGCAATCTTCATTTGCAGTTTATTGTATGAGGCTAGAAAAGTGACTGGCTGCCTATTTTTGTATAGTCTGTTTTCAAGCCATATTAACTTTCTAGTGTTCTAGATTGATTGCAATCTTGCAGATTTTTGGCCACCATGTCATATGAACATGAAGGCTGTCTGATCTAGGGAATGCACCTCTTTTTCTGAGAAAGAATTAAATTGTTTATTATAGTGGAATGTTTTGTTTCTGTCTCGTACTTCTTTTATATTTCATATCAGATTTTATTATGGAAATTAAATTATTTGTTGCTTCAAATAATTTATCTTATTATTCTTATCTAAATCTAATAATATCTCTTTGCATGGGGAGAGCTTGCGTATATGAGCATGCAATATTGGACTGTGTCTGCTAGCTGCTTTGGTGTGCTAATCTTCTTCTGTTTATTACTGAGGCGTTCTTCCAATGGTGCAAGTTTTTTTCATCTGGGGAGTTCTCAAGCTTCAAAATATAGCTTACTCCACACAGTTCTGTATGTACTTACGTGCTATCTGTCTTTTGCAACAAAATCAGACAATGGTCAGTTCCATAGATTCCTTAGGATTTGCTCTGCTGTAATATGTAATATTAGTGATGTGTTATTGGCTTAACAGTCTAATGTTGGAATAGTCTATCTCATGATATGAAGCTGATTCAATTTTTGATATTTTACAGGCTGGTTTGTCACAAAGAATTTGTTGTGGTTACTCTGCCATGGACTGGTTACCGTGTTTCTTATCCAGCATATTCTTCAAACATTTCCAATGTGTGCTTCTATAGGTTTGTATCTGAAACCTACTTTTTGTTATATGTGTTTTATAACTTAAGCAGATTTGGGTTGGTTCTCTGACATAACATACTTTTGCAATTGCATGATTACCTTTTCTTTTAAATTAAATTTTAATAAACAAAATATGTAGATGCTCTCATTATAGATTCAAGAGAGCCATCGTACTTTCTGTGCAAAGTTTGCAACATCCTTATGGCACTGATTGCATGAACTAATCATAGTTGTCAGAGGCTCAAGTCACACTAAAATGCTCGGTTTTCTTGGAGTCTAGGCGCGATGCAAGGCGCAAAAATATCAATATGCATATAAATTATAATGGATTCGTGATTTTAAACATATTTAACAATGAATTATCAATTTGTAAACACAAATATAAAGAGAAAAAGCATTATACTTAAATTAAGATGATTTCTAATACAAGACATGTCAATCCAACAAAAAAGATTTAGAATCAAGAGGAAGAGGAGGAAGAAAAGAATGGAAACTTACCGCTCCCTTTCTTTCTTTTTCTCTCCACATGCTTTTTTCCCATTTCCTTCCTTTTCAATACATCAGCAAATGGGATGGACTGCTAAATGTTAATTGGGATGCCACATCTTGTATGATTTAATAAGTGTGCCCTAGCATGTGTCTGGCTACTTGCACCTAGGCAAAAAGCATATGTCTATAATGCTTTTTCAGCGCCCAGTTAAAGAGGCCTCACCTTGATAGAAGCAAGGTACTGGGGTCCTGCTTTGCCTGCGCCTTGCGCCTAGGCATACCTTATAAAAAATAAAGAGTAGCTTTATCATTTTACTTATGTTTATATGCATGCATAATTGTCGTATAATGATTAACTATACTCATCTCCATCAAGCCTTTTCCTGGCTATTTAGAATGCTTTTTGTATTTGCTTAATTGCAATCCTAAGAGCTATGTGGCTTATGACGTTCTGAGGTCAGTTGAACTAGTTGAATTCCCTCCATCATGGATTGTTGTACCATCCTATATCGCCTGGTATGGGACATACCATACTGTCCCAGATGGGAACTAGTATGAAACTCAAGTTCGGATCAGTACAGACTCCGTACCATCCTGTATCACCCCGTATCAAGGTGTATACTGATCCATACTGAGGTGTACCGAGATAAAAAGTGAGAAAAATAGTTGGAGAGAGTTATTTCGATACGGAGTGTGTGTCGTACTATACTGAACTGGTGAGGTACCGATACGGTACTTGGTATCAAGATTGCGGACCTTGCTTTCCATAGTGTCGAGAATGGTTAGAATGTATATATATGTGGGTGCATCCATGTGTAACAATATGCTAATGAACTTGATTGGAGTGTGTAAAAAAATGATGAGGATTAGGAATGGATTAGGAACATATCTTTAAAGAGTTTGAACTTCAGATCTTATTAATGCATGTTGAAAGATGTTAATGTTATTAAGATAATTATAAAGGATTCAAGTCCCTTTTTTGGTTGTGCTCATGTAAAGATGTTGAATTATTGTAGAATAACCTGAGAAGACTCTATTTCCTTCTCATATTATGCTTGCTTGCCTTCAAAGGGCATGACAGACAATACTCTTCAACTTTTGTAGCATTTTTTTCCCCTTTTAGACAGCTAAGAGACCACACTTTTAGCTGCCAAAAACTCCACCTTGGAGCAGGGGCACAAGTTAAATGTGTCTATCACAACCTTGTGAATAGGTTTAGTGATGGTACCCTCAGCCAACATATGACTTTTGTGTCTTACATTTTTCAATAAAACAAAATTATTTTTAGCTTCTTGAGAAAAGGACAGCTTGTTCCACCATTTCTGAGGACTTGTTGTAATTATTGTTGATATCATCAAATTCCATCTTCATCTAATTTTTGTTATCTTTCCTCAGAAGGAGGATACAGGTCCACACTGCATGATCTCTTCCATAACTGGGAGAAGTTCCTTTGGGGAATAGAGCATAGTGAAGATTGATTCATGCTTATACATTGAAAGCTGGAGTTAGATATGAAAGCATTGAAGAAACTTATGTGATGTTATCATATAAGATAAGATGACAAAGAATTAACTGAGATGGTACGATTACATGTGACTCGAAAAAATTCCTTCAAGGATTTATTCTTTGACAGGAATAAGAATCACTCCATGTTCTGATCCACAATATAGAGAATCCTGTGTTCATTTCCTTTCCTAGTAAATTTCTGCCAATAATGCATTAAAGATTCACCATGTTCTTTTTGAATAATGCTGGTCTAGTATAGTTTTTGCTTTTCAGTTCAGCACACCATCATTGTAACATTCTTATTTGAGAAATGTAATTCAGAGTCCTTGCTGCAGATCATGGTGTTATTGCTTACTGAAAACATCCTTATCCAGTTTTTCTGAATTGATAGAAGGAACTTCATTTTATTTTATTTTCCAAAGGTTAACCTTTTGTTTCATATCAGGAGAAGCACTTCTGGTGTCAAGTGGTCTGGTTCTTTACTTTGGTGATATATTGGGACATACTGTTTTGAAGGTTGACAGTTTGCTCCTTAAGTCGACTGTTGGTTTTCCCCTTTTCATATTTGGAGAAATTTGTGAAAAAAGTATTAACAAACTAACTCACTTATTATGAATAATTTAACAGATCGACTTTTTGTTATTGTCATCACAATTAAATTTCAAAGAATATGGAAGTCGAAGTGAAATAGCCACAGTTATTCAGGCAAGGCCCTCTAGAACATTTGAATGAGCTGTATCAGTTCTTTAAATGAAATGAAAGATTTTATCTTCCTTGCAGGGACTCTTGCTTGGTTTTCTCCTTTTGCCAGTATTTTACAAAAGTCTTCTTCAAATTTGGGTCTACTTTGCAAATTCAAGTAAGCTTGGAGAGCAAGCTGCTGAAGGATGGAAATATAGAAGTATGGGAAGTTCTGTTGTATTTTATGCTTCTTTGTTAGTTATGTTGACTATTTTAGCTCCAGCATGGATGTACTTCGTTCAGGATTTTCATGTTCATCCTTTGCTTTGGTAAGCATACCTGACATTTGATTTTGTGGTTCAAAATTGAGTGAAAACTTTTAATCTTGTTTTCAGTTGCAAGCACATTGAGTAAATAAAATATGTTATGTCTGTAATATAGCTATAAATGCTTTTTGCTTTGCAACTGAAGGAAGAATAGATGTACTGGATCATATGTGGTTCAAATGCACTTATTATGCCATTCCTTTACAGTTCAAGTCATGCTTAAAGCTGTGGCTTTTCTGCTGGAATTCAACTATACAACTATGAAGTCTTAGATTTAGATTTTTCTGTTGTGTTGATATTTTAAATTTTTTGGATAAATAACTAATATTCATATTTGAAACTTTTCATGAAAGAAAGAGAAAGATTATCTATGTCCAAAGGCTAGAGGGCTTGTGATAGAGCCACGGAAATTGTATTCTTTAAGCAATCAAACTTTTGATAGAAGTTAGTGGTGTTATGCAAAGTGTATGGCTTTATAAACACTTCTTGGGATTATGATCTCTTGTTAGTAGATCACTTCTCTGCCAGTCATATGGAATGTTTGGTGATCAACATCCCCTCATATTAGATATAGTGTTACGAATAAAACGTGGCTAGAATATTATATTCTTAAAATTGATGTCATCCATGAAATGTAACTTCTAAATTTCAAAACATACAAATTATCCTAACCTTTAATAACCTGCATAAAGAGTGGGGTTGCTTCGTCTGATCTGTAAACGTTTTTCCTGAATGCATGAGAGTTGCAGGTGATGTTAGTTCGAAGAAACAATTCTAATTTGGATAGAATAGAAAAAAGTTAATTAAAATTAAGTTAGGCTTTTCTTACTTTAGGTGATCAGTTAATGTGTCTTTCTTATTGCTTTCCAAGATGTGGACCTTATTATAAAATAAGTAGTGGAGAGCAGATCAATTGTAGCATGCAGACACTGAACACTCAAGACTGCATATAAACATCAAATATATAATTCATTTCTGGTTGATACCTGTCTTTCTCAGTATTGCTAGTTTCCAACTAGGCTTCACTACCTGTATGCCGATTTCCACCTCTTGTTTTTTGCATTCTTCAGGCTTTAGCCGATCTATGATGCGCTAGCATGTCTGAGATACCAGTTAAGGTAATTTATTTTTATAGGTATCGCTGACTATAATTTATGTTCTTTATAATAACTTCATTCTTTAATTGGTTGGATGGATAAATGCTTGACTTTTAGTTTAAGACTTATAATGCAATAAATTTTACTTATTCTATCCAAATGATTGGGATGTTTAAGTATATCACGTGACTTTTGGCAGGGTATTTCTTTTTGTGTTCACTGACCCACTGAAACGGCTGGCATTGTGTATATACTGGATATGTGTGATATGTGCATCTATTTTGCGGTTCTACAGTATATCAAAGCACAGCAAGATTGAGAGGATCCTTCTGCGAAAGTACTACCATCTAGTGGCAGTTCTAATGTTTTTGCCTGCTCTTCTGTTTCAGGTGACATACTAAATCTTTTAGCTGATGCCTAAAGTAATCCAAAGGTTCCTCTTAATGATTAATGTATCCATCCTTTGCAGCCATCTTTTCTGGACCTAGCATTCGGTGCAGCTTTGGCAGTTTTCTTGGTATTGGAAATGATTCGTGTAAGTTTACAGTGAGATACTGGAATTACTAATTACTTTTTGAAATATTAAATATGCTAACTTTTTTCCATAATTAGATGTTGAAAAATGAGCAATAAGTCTAGCAACATGTCTAGCCCTGTCCTAAGTGTTTAAACTTGATATTTGGCTCCTTTGCTGCTGATGTCTTATTCTGTTTTGATGACAAATGGCCCACTACCTACTCAAATTCTGTCAAAGGATTTTCAGATTTATAGTCTTCCTTCTTGTATTATAATAGAGTGTTGAAGTGAGTATAGTTTAGAAGTATGGAGTATTGAAGTAGTTGCATTAGTGTTCTGTCGACCAGTCATCTTGACAG
The DNA here is from genome assembly GCF_051530095.1 of Phoenix dactylifera. NCBI lineage: Eukaryota > Viridiplantae > Streptophyta > Magnoliopsida > Arecales > Arecaceae > Phoenix > Phoenix dactylifera. The sequence goes on from NC_143205.1 coordinate 22,435,110, forward strand.
ATCTAGTACAAATACTTGTTTTGAAAAATCAGTTGCTTTGGATCTTTTTTTTTCCTAATTTTGTTCAACTGTACAGACTAGTAAAATAGTAAATAAAAAAATAATGTAGAAACTCCAACCTGTATATGAATTGAAAAATATAAGCACATGATTTAAGATGTCAATAACCAAAGAACGAAGCGCAAAACCAATCTGCTGGACCAGTTTTATCATTTATGACTACTATATTTTTGTCCCAAAATTGAACCAAATGAAATTCTGATTGAGTCCCACCTCCCAGCATGGTCCAGCTTGCAAACACCTAAAGTCATAATATCTTATTATCGTTTTTATGGTTGAATCATATCCATTTCTAAGCATGAAACTAATACATTTATGTTAGATCAAGTTACTGATGCTTAACTTGTACTCTTCTGACTGCCCATCCTTCCACACATAGTCTATACCAAATAAACACATTTTAGTATTTTTGAGGATAGTGATGGTGTATTCCTTGTTTGACACTGTATGGATATTGTCGAGTTAAACCAGATATTTTTCATGGACGCAAATGAGAGTCTATAGATATACATCATCTTCTAATGATGGATTACTGACAAACAAATACATTTTATTTCTTCGCCTCCTAAATTAACCCCAGACTCAGGTTGTTTATTGTGTTGTCCTTTAAGGGTTTTTTATAGTACCAAAGTACAGTATTAATGTCCTTAGCTACTGAAGATAAAACTAGGAAGTTTAGTTGGGAAACCTAAATGCAGACCGAATTTAATTTATTTTACATGTGTAGAACTTTTAAATCTCTATAAAGGATTGCAAGAAGTCCTAGCATGCATGTATTACACATCAAGTACAGAAATGTAAATTTATGTTGGGCCATTTATGACATCATTGTCCTGCCATATAGTAGGTATGATGAAAAAATGATGCACTCAACTGGAAAGGATGTTAAGAGGTTATGATTATCCTTGGTGGTGAAGGTGGTTTCGAAGCACTTATTGAGCTGACCCATATTTATGTCAAATGACAAATTTGGATACGTGTTATCTTTATTACGTCACTTGCCTTTTAAAAAATTTTATCTTTAGTTTGCCATATTGGAGTTGGTGAAAAAGGGATTGCAGTGGAGAACATGCATACTAGTGAGCAGGGTCTGCTGAACTTTTGAAAACGGTTCGCACCGGTAGGGAAGAAGAAGAGGAAGAAGAGGAAAGACGAGGAAGAAAGAGGAAGAAAGAAGAGGAAGAAGAAGAGAAATAGGAGAAGAAGAAGAGAAGAAGAGTACCGGTTTGCAGTTCGCACCTAGCCTCGGGCCGACCCCCTCCCGAGCACCCTGACAACGGCGACGATGATCACCCCCCTCCTGGTCAGTTCCTTCCTTCCTTGCTCGCAAGAGAAGAGGGGAAAGAGAGGAGAAGAGAGGAGGAGAGCGGAGAAGAAAGGAGAGGAGAGAAGGTTTGGGAAGGAGGAAGAGATGGAAAAGAAAAAGAAAAAAAAAAGGTCCGCGCGCGGTTCCCCCCGCCCGCGCGGGGCAGCCTGCGTGGGCCATTTAATGCCATAGAGTGGCATTTAACTCTGTGGCATTTAATGCGGACACGCGCGCGCGTCGCGCTTTTTTTTTTTTTTGGTCCATGGTTGGCTGGTTCGGTACCGGCTACCAGTACATTGATACAGTCGGTATGACGGACTTTGCTGGTGAGTCTGGTGTCAAGTTGAAAAACCAAGTCTTGAACCTTTGGATGCACTTATATAGAAACACCTCATGTTCAATCAAGAACATCGCCACAGGTGGGGTAATTGGAGGTTTTTAAATAGGGCTGGAAAAGGGACAGGCTAGGTCGGGCCCCTCCCCTACCCAAGTTCGGTCCGAAATTTTTTTGGGGGCTTCGAACTGGGCTTAGGTCCAAAAACTTTTGAAAAATTCTGACCCGAGCTTGACCTGAACTTGATTGGGCCAGCCCGAATTATCTGTTTGGGCTAAAAAAAGGCTGGCCCAAACCCAATTGAAGCTTAATCTTTCAATCTTTTATATTGTAGCTTCATACTGTAGCTTCACGTTAGCAATCATCTAATGATTAGAAATATGTTTACCAAAAAAATAAATTGATAAACACATTAAAAATGACATTCTTATTTTCTAAGCAGTTCATAAACAAGCACCTAAGTTCAGGCTTTGTTTTAGACCTGAGTTCGGGCTTGGGTCCAAGCTTGAGTTTGAGCTCCATTTTAGGTCTTGTTTGGGCTCGGACTTGGGTCGGGCCAATGATATACCCGAGCTTGGCCCGAAAAACATATGGGCTCTATATTTAAGCCCAAACCTGGTCCAAAATCATTCGTACCTAGCCCATAGCCGGACCTGATGTCGGGGCTTAGCGGTTGACATTCAGATGGACAAAAGTTCTTTTGCTTCACTTAATTGTGTTAATCCCTCATTTATTACTCCAGTGTATTTTTGCTACTCAAAGGAATCATCTTTAGTTTTTTGCAATAGTGCTTTAGATTGGAAAAATCATTTTGAAAATGGTAGAGGATCATTCCTTGAAGGAAGTTGAATCAGAAGTGGTTGTTAGAAAAAAGATTTGGTAATTGATTAGATGAGCCCTATGGGGTGGTATGCTCATGCAAGACACCATATTGATAAAACCTAAAGAGTTTTATCATCACAAGTAGTGGTTGTGAATTCATTGGAAAAAAATCTGTGATAAGGTCATATGCTGCAGCAAGATATTTAAAAGTCAATTTAGATGGTGAGCTCCCTTGTTTTTGCGTTCTTAAGTTTGGCAGTGTTAACATATGTATGCCTGTAAACACACTGATCTTTGTAAGCTTGTCTTTTTGAATGCATCACATGATCATTAACTGAACCCAAAATTCATTTGCAAGCCTCATTAAACCTAAACTGAATGGGCAGGTATGGAAAATATGGCCTCTGGGGCACATTGTACATCAGTTCATGAATGCATTTACTGATCATCGTGACTCCGAGATTCTTATCATCAGGCATGAATTTTGCTAGCACTTAATCAAGTTGTTTCTTTGCATTTTTGGTTCACTATTGATGTTTCCTTTGTTTATGTTTTGGTTTGTTTTAGTCATTTTTCCCTCTTACTGGGATGTGCTCTTCCAAAATGGATGTCTTCTGGGTTCAATGATCGACCACTTGCTCCTTTTGCTGGGATTTTGAGCTTAGGAATTGGCGACACCATGGTCAGTCTTATGCTCACCTTTCATTTTGTAGTTCTTTCTATAGTTACCTCTGTCTTTCATTCCTCTGAATTTGATGTTACCATCTGAGGACATGAGATGTTTAACAGTTTATGAAACAACAAAGTATGACAATGATGATTTGCTATTAGTTACTTTCTCTTTTAATTGTGCCTTTTTGTTATGTTTTAGATTGAATTGCTTTGCAGTCTTATTTGAATATGTCATCTTGAACCTTGCCAAAATCTAGAACTTTTTAGTTGATCTGGCTTTTTATTGTTCTATATCATGATGCATGAGAAATCATACTACTGTAACATGCATTACACTGTTAAGAGGGTGGACAATCTAATATAATAAATTCTATATTTATTCTTGGTGTTTATCAAGCAGATAGTGAGATAGGACTACTCAGGCTTCTGCATTTTCTTTTACAAATATATCTACTTTACAGTTTTGTCCTTCCCCATCTAGATCAGATAAAACATGCTATTCATATTGTTAACGTCATATCATGGAAGGAAAATTATTAGCATCTTGATGATTATCAAACCTGTTCAATTTGACCTGATGGATAACGTTGCTCAAAGAGGGAAAAAAAATCTAATTTTGACCTTCATCTTATTTTCCATCTCTTTCATTACTTTCTCCCTGGGATTAGTGAGTAATAATCCCAATCTTGTGTTTTTTATGAAATAGTAAATGGTAGAACTTCCTCTCTTCCTAGTGGTGAATTAACCTGTTGATAGAAAATTGTAGAGTAAAGAAATGAAAATGAATTTCTCTTTCATTTTTTTTTTGATTATCTTGTAACTTTTGAACAACTATGCTAGAAAGAAAAGGAGACACATTGTTAGGATATGGTTTCGAGACTAGTTACTTCTATGTTGCATCATTGTTGCTTTATCTTTGCAAAGGCTTGAGAACCTAACGAACTGCAGTTATGATCCAGCTACACATGATATATTAAAGCAAAAGGCAAAGGATTATTTTCTAATGAGAGTCATTAGAAAGAATTATGGATGTGACTTTGATTTTGCTAATGACTGGTGCTCTTGCATGTTTTTATGTGTGTGTGGGCATGTATGTATAAAGTGTCACCATGTCCTTTCTGCCGTGCAGATTCCTTTCTGACCATACTCATAATAGTGGCTCGTTTCCCACAGGCATCATTGGTTGGCCACAAGTATGGTGTTCTCAGGTGGAGCAAAACTGGGAGTGAGTTTTAATTTTCCTGAGTCTTTGGTTACATTGGCTCATTAAATTTTTGGTTTAAGCCTGTACTAGCTTCAGGCCACTAACATATGCATATGCCCATTCTTAGAGAAAACTATTGAAGGTACTGCAGCTGGCATAACATCAGTCTTAGCAGCTTGCTCGATACTCCTCCCTCTCCTAGCATCCACTGGCTATATACTATCCCAGGTTCGATCTCTTTCCTTGATCCATCAAACTCTATAGCTGAAAAATTATCACGTTGCCTGGTATATACCTTCTCCCATGTAAAAAGACTGTAGTTGTAGTTCTCCTGCTGTGTCATAAAAGACTGAACTCCAGGGTTTCCCTTTATGGAACTGCAGATATTTATTATAACAGTACCACCAGTCACCCATCCATTTACCACGTAGTTCATTGGTCCCGTATGGCACTCGGGAATTGGTATGGTACTGGGGGTATAGCTGGTGGCATTTTGGCTCTGCGTACTGCTGAGCCGCTCACCATTTCCACGTAGGACCAGTGAATTGAGAGGTGACATGGTGGGCGATCTCTATCATTTTTCTCATTAAATTAGTATTAGAAATTACATTTCTTTAAGGGCTGATAAACAGATAGCCCATTGTTGGAATTAAGCCAATCATACATAAAAGACATTCACTGAACCAGTTTTACTTATTCTGTTTGGGCGTTACATTTTTTTTTCTTTTTATTTTTATAATCGATGAATGCTTATACTTCCTGTCTACAAGTTTATAACTTAATGCTAAAGCTTGTCATATTTATTGGTGCAGCAATGGTTATCTTTGCTTCTTGCAGTCACTGTGAGTGGTTTATTAGAGGCCTACACAGCACAGCTTGACAATGCTTTCATTCCCCTTGTATTCTATAGCCTCCTTTGCCTATGACTATGAAGAATACCTTCGAGGTTGCTGCGTATACTACCATCTTATGGTCGCTTGTTTACCCTCCTATCCCAATTTTACAATTTGACGGCCTTGTGCTTTTCTCAAGCACTACTGCACATAGAAGAAGCCTGCGGGCACTTGATAAGCGACAGGATAGTTTACATCGGTCAGTTGTATCGTTACGTTTTTCTCATAGTTATTTATCCTTCACCTTTATTCATTCATTTCAAATGATCATGGTTTCTTGTATCCATAAATCCTCATGTTTTTTCCATGTATACAAAATTCCTCCCAATTAAGCATACAAGGCACCAGTATGTCACAGAATGACCTCCTTTCTTTTTCTTGGTTTTTGTTGAACTCCTATCACTCTGTTCACCTGTGTCAGAGGGATATATGCAAAAAAATGGACAAACCATGACATATTCATAGACCTGAGATATTCATGAAGAAAATGCTTTTCTGAAAGAATCTGCAAACAGAGCTGGATGCTTGGAGGGTTGACCGGTGTTTTGTTCACAAGGGGAGCAAGATGTGTCATGAAATTGATGGCGCTGCTTGAGATGATTCCTTCTTCACCTCCAATACATGACAGGAATTTTAACCTTTATATCTTGTGAGCACTCATTTAAGATTCTTTAATTTGGTGCTGCTTGTTCTTGAGCCGCAGCTACACCCAATATCTGGTAATCTTGTAGTTGGCAAGGACCTTAGCAATAAAAACGAACAAGACATAGAAAGAAACAAATTATGTACCTTCATCCAGTATGCTTAAATGCATACCTAGTTCTTAAATCTTGCATACTATTGATCATGGTAAGACTCGTTATTAGCTGAGCATTGCTTGATTTAAGAGTTTAACATCCTGATAGGGATTGCGAGGTTTCTTTCCCTTTAAGCAGTATGACAACTTCATGAGTCCATGGAAATTTTTGTTCGAACAGAAGGATTTGGGACAAAGATACACTTGTTTTGGGTTTTTCTTGATAAGAACCAAGAAATTCGGTCATATTGAGAAAGAAGCTCCTCCCTCCTATGCAATTGTCCAGTTGTAGAAAAATAATTAAAAATTTACGTAGGGTCTTTGAAGTAATTTAAATGCATAAAGACTGCCTTTTCCTTTGTTTTTTTCCTCCCTCCATGCTTACATAGAAACTTGTTAGTTCTTAAGTAACTATAGTTTGCCTAGGGAGTTGTAGGTAACTTTCTATTTTTTATTTTGACGGTCGAACAGAGACTATGGGCACCCTCTTCTCTCCCAACGTTCCTTTGCGCTCCTCCTCCGCTCTTGCCAAATCCGAAGCGATCTCTAATTGCTACCACTTGGCCTCTTCCTCGGAGTAGGTAATCAGTCAGAACCCTAAACCTTTTGAACTCCGTTCCGTGTTTCAGATGCCCTTCGTCTTATAAACCCTAACTCTAACATTCATATATCTTGCAGCATCTGGAAGCTCTCAAGATGCTCTTCGTATTGTCCTCAAGCTATTGGCTTTTAAATAATTTGGTTCATGTTCTGTTGTATTATTTATCTGGTCACATCATTTGGAAGAAAGTGATCCATTTCTAGTAGAAATTTCTTTCGATTAATTAATATTTCATCATTCTAATTCCATTGCATTGAATATATTTTTGCTACTTCTATAGTTCTGGATGATTAGAAGCGATTTGTGGAGATAATGTAGGTTTAACTAGAATCCTATCCTAAGTTTTGGTCAAGCATGTGAGGTAGAGCTGCTGATACAGCTTCCACAAAGAACCCACATATTTTTGACCTTTGCATACTATAGCAGCTTAGTCTCTTCTTGATAATAGGTCTGCTGAAGGGAAAAAAATCTTAGAAGTTTTTCGAAAAACCTAACTAATGATACATATGGAAAAAGAAAAATAATGACATGAAATTGCATAAATATATTAGTACAACATGGAATTAGGTAATTGGCTATGATTTTTCTAATAATACTTTAAATAATATTTTATTTTGAAAATGAAATAATTGGTAGAGTGATGCATGCAACTCATTCTTTGTTATCTAGATAAACATATCACAAACTTAGGATGCAAGCAAGTGGACAATTAATATATCTAAGGAAATCAAGTTTGAAAAATTAGTCTATTACGAAAAAATAAAAGTGAACATAATTAGCCATGTGGCTAGTCATTTGTTTTTTAATAAAAAGTTAGAAATAATGGTTAGTCATGTCATTCTGCCCGAGTAATGCCAGAGCTGAGATAGGGTTCTAGATGCTCTAAGCTATCGAAGATTCTCTTAAAAAAAAAAAAAAAGAGTGGATGATGTCAATTCTTAGCGTCTAACATCTGCGCCCTTTCAAAGTGCATTTCAACGGCTGACTATTTTTTTCAAAAATTCAGACATTCCCCGTCAACCAAATATAATGGGCAACACAGGCAACCGTAACGACTACGGATCTAAAGTGGGGCCTACTAGAGCTACACCTCGACAAAAAAAGAAAGAAAGAAAGAAAGAAAGAAAAAAAAAGTAGACAGAGGGATATTAATCAACCAAGGTTGCCGGCTGGGCTACCTAGCGAGAAAAGCCGGGCACCTCTCTCCGACAATTCAAAGCAAAGCCTGTTGCTCGGCAGGCGAGGTTTTTTTCCAGCTGCTTTGTTTGACAAGTTGGAAGAGGGAGCGGCAGTTGGGCGTGGTTTCCCCGCGGCAAAGCAGCCGCGTCTTCCCTCCGACTTGCAAACTTTCTAACCTCCCAGCTTCCCCGAAAACGACCTCGATTTCCCCATTCATCCTTCAATAATAATAATAATAATAATAATTTATTTTATCGATTTTTTTTTCTATAAATACGCGCTCAGATTCCTCTCTCCCATTTTCTTGTTCTCTTGCGCGCTGTGTTATTTTATTATTCTCCGCTGTTAGAATTAATCCGTTCGCTCCCGAAGGAATCGAATTCGATCGCTTGAGCTCCGATAGTCGCGATGGGGCCGACGACCGACGAGGAGAAGCCGGAAAACGGGGGCGGCCGCGGCGGGATCGCGGTCGTGGAAGCCGTGTCGACCGCGGTGGCGGAGATAGCGGGGCTGCCGGAGAGCCGGGGCCCGTTGAGGAGGCTCTGCTGCGACCTCGCTCGGCGGGTGAAGCTCCTTGGCCCGCTCTTCGACGAGCTCAGGGACGGCGGTGGCGGCTCCCTCGGAGAGTTCCAGGCCCGAACCATCGCCTCGCTCCACGGCGCTCTGGTGAGGGCCAAGGAGCTCCTTGTCTCCGTCGACGATGGGAGCAAGCTCTATCAGGTACCGCTATTTCTTGTAATTCCATCTCTACTGCGTCTTCGTTTCATGTTGGATATCGAAAAGAGCCACCTTTAGAATCTTTAACCATACACATAGAGAGGGTTGGTTGAATTATGTTTCCTAATTAGGGAGGGAAGGTAATTGAGTCCGGCTGTCTTGAATTATCCAAATTGGAAGCTACCGATGATGACTGCAGTAAAGAAGTATGCTTGATAAGTTTAGAGTGGTGATTTTCTTCACGAAACCCAGTGATTTTGGGGATGATGTTATCCTATCGCTCATGTTTCATCGCTCAGTACCTTTTCTTGTTCTTGTTGTAGCCTTAGGAAGGAACAGATGAAATGCGTTGTTTGTGTTTTTCTTTTTGGTTGTTGATATCATGAAATAATAAGGAATTATGGGACATTTTTATCTTCATCAGTACAATTTCAATGCTTGCAACGTTATACTCATGTCTAATTCAACACTAGTTCTAAAATCATTCATCTAGCATTTCTAATTATGCTATATGTATGTCGCTGCAGTCAATCCAAAGGAAAAGAAAAATAATAATAAAAAAAATCTTCAGTATCCAGCATAATCAATCTTTGTAGAATTCTCTTAAATTGCTGGTGTGCTAACATTCGTGCAAGTTGACGTAACCACATCACCAGTCATTCGCATACTCTTGTTTAGATTTGATTTTTTTTCATAAATTGTGTTATTCTGATATTGTACAACCAGTCAACCAGGATAATAAATGTTTTAAGTTCTGGTGGTAATCTTTTCACCAATAAATTTTGGAAGGCTCCAAAAATTGCTTGTTGACATTTTCAATCTGGGTATGAATCACATCCTAATAGGTTGCACGCAACTGTTGCCTATGCTGGAATGAGAATGATACATGGGCAGCAGTAATTGTTATAGCAAGAAAAAACAAGGGCAAATAATTGATTTCTTTCATCCGTGTGTGACCACTTGAGATGTAACAAGTATATGGTAGGTACGCCCTTCGATCCATCTTTGACTAAACTTATCACTGCGATATTATATCAGGACCAACCTTAGTTAGGTTCAATATACTTTTTTGACTCATTCATCTGCATTCTTTTTTAATTTCCTACAACCACTGTGCTTCTTGTAACAAGAAAGCTAACTTATTATCTTCCACGTGAATCAGAACCCTCCAGTTATAGAGATTTCAAATCACTTAATGCATGATCTATCGTTGGTTTCATATAGATTTCAAACTATATGATGCACAGCCCATTTTTCGTTCCTTCAGTTAGCATATTAATATACGATTGCTTAATGCAAATGCACTTTCTTAATATTCAAAGACAAACAATTGATAAAATAGATTAGAACCATTAAGCCTTGGCATTCTAATTAGGCATTTAATCATGTGGACTGAAGCATATAAACCACATGATTTTGGCATGTCATCCATCCATAAAGTGACAAGTTATCAATTTTGGATTACTGGAAGATGTGTTTTTCTTGGGAAAATTATGTCGCACTCATATGTAATTGTTCTTGAAACTTAAGATGCATCTCACATCCATACAATGTAAGCGTGACCATAATTCTCCTCTATTGTGCTATAATTCTAGGAATACACAGATGTTGTTTTGATTGAATGGACCCTTAGCCCATAGGGTACCTTTATTGGACTGGGTGGCGATAGCAAAACAGCGGCACCGTGTTTCTGTTAACTTGAACTTAGAACGACCATGTCATTATGATGAACAGCAGTCATAATATTACATGAGAGATAACAAAATGCAGCTCCCTGTTTTTGCTAGCCTGAAAGAATGACCATGTCATTAACAGTCATTAACTTTACTTTCATTTCTCTTGTTTGAGAATATCTAAACCAATCATTTTCTCTTTTTTTTGCACCAGGCTCTGCAAAGGGAAACATTTGTATATAGATTTCTAGAGGTGACCGAACATATGGAGAAGGCATTGAGTGAAGTATCCTATGACAAACTTGATATATCTGAAGAAGTTAAAGAACAGGTAAGAGGTAACATCAAAAAAAAAAAAGATCCTTTCAGTATTTCTATCAAAATCTATATTTCATTATTGCTCACCTATTGTTTAAGTTGATGCTTTGTCATGCAAGAATTTGGTCGTGCAACTAAATTTGATTTTAGTTAGTTTATATCGGTATTTATATGCTTGTTTTTAATATAAACAATTATTTGGAATGCTATTCGTCCATTTTTTCCATTGCATGTGCATCCATTGGAATAACTTGCACATTTACTGCTAGAGTTCATGGATCGAACCATATGTGCTACAAAGGAGCATTTTGGAGCACTAATATTCTTATAAAAATGCTTCTACTTTTATTAATCATGTGCATTTTGTATTGACGCTTCCTCTTTCCAAAAAGAAAAAAAAAATTGATTCCTCATTGCCATGTCATGTCCCTCCCCTCTTGTTTCCTGTGTTGCAGTTATGCAGGAAAAAAAATTGCATGGTTAAGTTGGATGAAAAATGAGAAAAAAAATTATATAGGTACTACATGCATCACATGAAATGTTTTGAAGTCAATTGCTTCATTCATGAAGCTGATGACATGAATAGTAGTTACTGTACTTGCACGAGAAGCAGATCATAGATACATAGCTGCACCAAATTTTGCGCTGTTGTACTTGGGGAAGGACACAGACTTCGCACATCCAATTACCGGGCGTCCCTTTTCTTGCCCTTTTGTGGTGGTACAATCTGGGCTTAGATTTAAGCAGCTAAATGCAAAATCCCTTCTCCTTTGATTGTTTTGATTCATTTTGGGTGAAGAGAGATGATGATACAGCCTGGTAGAGTGGCAAGCCATTGTGTCTAAAAGGAGCAGCTAGCAACAAGAGAATATTGGTAAGACACAATACAACATCCCCATCCATTCCCAACCCACCCAAGCAAGCCAGTGTGCACATACGACAGTTTTTGCACAGATATGTGGTTACCTTGAATAGTCTAAGCATCCAATGGGCCATATTCCTTGCTTTGACATACCTACATCCATGCTTGTCTCTCACATTTCTTTTGCTGGTGTACTTTGCAGATACATCCATATGGTATTAGTATGATAATTTGCTCAAGAAGTATGGCTGAATACTAATTTTTCAAAATTTTTCAGATTGAACTTGTGCATGCCCAATTTCAAAGAGCAAAAGGAAAAATTGACTCACCCGATCTTCAACTTCTCAAGGACTTGAATTGGGCACTTCGTGAGAAGTACTGTGACCCTATTGTCCTCAAAAGAATATCGGAGAAGTTACAATTGAGAACCATAAATGACATGAAAAAGGAATCAGTTGCTTTACATGAAATGGTAATTTCTAGTGGTGGAGAGCCTAAGGAATGCTTGAAAGATATGTCATCCCTGCTAAAGAAGCTTAAAGATTGTGTAGTTGTGGAAAATCCAACTTCTGATACTCTCGAAAATAAAACAAGCTCTATGAAGCACAGATCTCCTATAATCCCTGATGATTTTCGGTGCCCGATTTCCCTTGAGCTGATGACGGACCCTGTCATCGTCTCCACAGGGCAGGTAATACTTATTCTATTCTTTAACCAACTTGACCTTTTTTTAATAAGTCTTATATGTTATTTTCATTTTTCTGTTTTTTGTAGACCTATGAGAGGTCTTGCATCCAGAAATGGATTGATGGTGGACATAAAACTTGCCCCAAGATGCAACAAAACTTGTCTCATACTGCTCTTACCCCTAATTTTGTCTTGAAGAGCTTGATTTCACAATGGTGTGATACCAATGGCATTGAACTGCCAAAGAAGCAAGGCAATTGCCGAGACAAGAAGCCAGGAAGTCACTCTGACTGTGATTGTCCTGGTATCAACTCACTATTGCAGAAACTGAAGAATGGGAACCAAGATGAGCAGCGAGCAGCTGCTGGTGAACTGCGGTTGCTTGCAAAAAGAAATGCGGACAATAGAGTATGCATTGCTGAAGCAGGTGCAATTCCATTCCTTGTGGAACTCCTTTCATCTCCAGATCCTAGAACACAGGAGCATGCAGTTACGGCACTCCTGAACCTCTCAATCAATGAGAGCAACAAGGGCAATATCGTCAATGCCCGTGCGATACCAAGGATAGTAGGTGTGCTGCAAAATGGGAGCATGGAGGCAAGGGAAAATGCTGCTGCTACCCTTTTCAGCTTATCAGTTATAGATGAAAACAAGGTGACAATTGGGGCAGCTGGCGCCATACCTGCACTTATCGATCTGCTATGCCAAGGTAGCCTAAGAGGTAAGAAAGATGCAGCAACTGCATTATTTAATTTGTGCATCTACCAGGGAAACAAGGTGAAGGCTATAAAAGCTGGGATTGTGGAACACCTGATGAGGCTATTGGTGGATCCAAGTGGGGGTATGATGGACGAGGCACTTGCAATATTGGCAATACTTGTGGGCAATGCGGATGGCAAGCCAGCAATTGCACTGTCAAACCCAATTCCTGTCTTGGTGGGGGTGATGAGAACTGGATCGCCTCGAAATCGTGAGAATGCTGCTGCAGTGTTATGGTCGCTATGTACTGGTGATGTGCAGCAACTGAGTGCCGCTAGAGAATTAGGTGCAGAAGAGGCTCTAAAGGAGCTCATGGAGACAGGGACAGATCGGGCCAAAAGAAAAGCTGGAAGCCTTCTAGAGCTAATGCGCCAGGCTTCGGAGGCTTAAGGTGGTGGTTCAACCTACAAGCAAAAGCAATTTTTGATGCTTTCATGCAAGGATTTGACTTTCTTATCAGGATATCACCTTACCAAATAAGGCCTCACAGCCTTGGCCATTGTAGAAAAGCAACAAATGTGTGATGATCAACTTCTGATTTCTTATTCTCAGTTTTTTACTTGCATGCGAAGCTTTCATTTAGTTAATATGTGGTGTCAAATCTTGCTGTAGTTAATGCTTTAGAACTATGACACTTCTTGAATGAATGTACACTTCTGTAAATTATGTCAAACTGAGAGAAAACATCAAGTAGCAGATCTTTCATTTTGGCTAGCGTGCAATATTACTCGCTGCTATTACAGGGGTTAGTCCGAGCAGGAAATATGCTGATGCTAGTTCAAGTTTGGCATCCCATTGAATTGAATTTGGTTAACAATCGGTATCACATATTGCAAAGTTATAGTGGGATTAATGTTTGCACATGAAAGCCATAGATTCCAAAAGTGCAGAAAAAAATGATTTTCATCAACTCAATGACATCTTATATTTCGTCTTTGCACTATAAAATTCTTTTTTCCTATAAAAATTGATAGATTCACAAATATCCTTTTATTAAACTTGTGTTGTGAGATTAAATTATAAATACTGGCATAAAGTGTATGCATGTGTGTGTGTGTGTGTGTGTGGTGGTGGTGGTGATGGTGGTGGTGGTGGGGTCTACATTGGACAGTAAAGGTTTCACGTTATTGATCTAAGCTATTAGATGTGATCTACTATCTCTAAACTAATTGTATACCCAAAATCATGTAATTTAGAGATCTTAGTCTATATAATCATTGAATGTAATCTACTATTTCTAAAACATTTACATATCAAAAATCATGTAATTTAGACACTTGGTTTATGCATGAAATAGTCAAAAAAAATGTATATTGTTTCATATTGACCATATTGGCCACTTGATGAAAAGATAAGGAATCTCTAAATTCCATGATATTTGGCATATAAGCCTTTTAGAGGTAGAAGATCACATCCAATACCTAGATTATCGATGTGGGACTCTTATCATCCGATTTAGACCTAGAAATCCGCTCAAGCATCGCCAAGTCTAGCTATGCATACATACATACATAGATACATACATCTAAGATGCAACACCTAACTTGACATCTCCCTTAACTTACCATGTAAGAAAAACATTTCATTGAGTGGATGCTGCCCATTAAAAGATTAGTATAAGAGGAGGCAATGTATAACAAACATCCATTATCCATGAACTGATACAGCAGTTATAATTTAGGACTTTTCATCGCAACATTTGACATGTTTTAGTGATATGTATGCTTCTGGTTGTGTTGCTTTTCAACTAGCTATTTATCAGGTTGAATATAAAGTCTGCATGTCCTATACAGCTTCATAATTTGGGCTGATATATGTAATGTATGCATTTCTAGAATACATTTTGTGAGGGATGGAATAGTACTTCTACCATAAAAACAAAATAAATTTTACTTCTTTGGTCTAAACTAGTCCTGGCTGGAGACATGCCAATAGTAGTTCCACATTTTACTTGCACAATCTATATGTAAAATTTTCTAAGAAGGGGATTATATACAAACTATAAAGGCTTTATATTTAGTCTTAATCAGTTCCTGCAGCTGACGTGCCCCAAAATTTGCTTGCATTAGTACAATTTTCTCCGGGCAGGGGTTTTGTGTAAAAGGCTTCAGGTTTAGTCTAAACAACTCCCATTAGGAGACTAGTTCAAACTTCAACAACAAATATATAGGCATACAAACAACTCCAGCACAATGGAGGATCTTATGCCACCTCTTTTGCTATTATGTGGGAATTTCATATTTTATTAAGTTGATATAGGCCTACAAACATCCCAAAGTTGTGGTTTTGGTTAGTTTCAAAGAATTCCTCAAGATTTATTGGCTAGGGCCTGCCGCCACTATCAGTTCAATGTAGGGGGTTTCTTTGCAATCTAAAAGTTCAAACTTTGTTGATGATTTTGGACATAATATCAAAGTCTAGAAGCATGTATGTTGAATTCCTTTTTTTGTGTGTGGTTATAACTTCAAACCGATGCATGAAGAGATTTGACAATATCTAATCATGAGGGTTGCATAAAGCTTGCTTCTTGAGTGAGTAGAAATGCAAATTTATTTTAATTAGTCCCTATGGCATCTGGTTCGACAGGCTTTTTTGATCATTGGCAAGGTCATCGAGCGATTAAATTAAACCCATCATTATGTTCATTCTTCTTTAGCTTTTGTTTAGATGGTGATAACTGATGGACTTGGCAATTTGTATCTCTGAATAGGTCAAATGTGTTGTGAAGAACTGGTGAATCTATAGAGTGGGTTTATTTAATCGATGTAGAAAGACTTGTTTGGTCATCATGGTCCTTTATATTTTATTATATAGTATCAAGTATGTTTCCTCTCAGTTGTTGGAGTCCAGTAGCCTACGCTCAATCAGGCATGGTTGTTGTCGTGAGTTATCAAATTGTTATTTTTCAGAGGAAAATATATCAGCCAAAGCATTTACCTCTTCTCATTGATATTTTGTTCAAACACAAGATCGAGGAGTTTGAAATAATCAAAGAAGTGTACGTTAGAAAATTTACGACGCTTTTTTTTATATGACTCAAAAGCAAGTTGCAAGCTGCTGAGCAAATTGTTTCACACTAGACAGTGCGTTCTTTTTATCAGATTTTTTTTTTCCTTTGACAAGACACATTGGATTTCTTTTTGGAAACAAGTTATCTGATCGTGATTTATTATTTCGTAGAGGTATAATTTGGTTTAGCATTCACAATGTAGCCGACAAAGGACGACGGCTTCTGAGGAGATAAAATTATTTGTTTTTGCATCATCCAAAATTTTTAGAAGTTTTCGCACAAGTTCAAATAATACAATTTCTTTTTCCTTTTTTTATTGCAGGGAAGAACTGCAAACTGATCGACCACAACATGTTGAAATTCGTAAATATCATTCAGAAACAACTGAAGACAGTTTACGGTGACTTTTTGGATGCACCTGATTTCCATGGTTCTCTACGAGACTCGAGCAAGTTCAAAGAAAACCTAAACGTCGTGGAATTTCCTCAAAAGGCTGGCAAAAATAACAAAAAGGAAGAGCGAATTCGAAGAGAAGGGGGAAAACCTTCTGGTTTGTTTTCTTAACTCATGTTTTAAAGAGCAACCTGCGCTTCTCTCTAACCTAACGCACAAACTCCCACTCCCTCTCTCACTTTACCATGTCCTCATCAAACCAGCCCCAACTCAACAAATTTAGCCCCGGTCGTTTCCAATCTTCGTTTATACAATCAGATGGATAACCTCTACCCTGGCTGCTAACGAACAAGTATATGTTATGATTTTCTCATTCAACCCTCGGTAGTTTCATGTATGCCCCGCAGACCCCCTATATCCACCACAAGTTCTCGTTCTGTCCTTGATCACAGGCAGACAATGTCACGCCCCCGCCTCTGTGGAGCACATGAGGCACCCAGTGCCCACGTAGAGGCCAATTGAGGGAAAAAATACGAAGCTCCCCTACCAGATATTATCCGATTCCGGAGCTTCATACAAGCATCCTTCATTCATCTCAGGTTTTGTTTTCCTTCCAAAATGCGTCTGCAGGATTAGAAGACATCCCAAAACGCGTCTGCAGGATTAGAAGATACCTGCCTCATATACCCAAGCTCTGGAACGAGTCTTTCTGATATGGAACTATTGAGCCCCACATCCTTTCCACCATCGGATAAGAGCCGTTCTCGGCTCTGATGCTAAATATCAAGCCCCCGCCTTCGCAGGGCACGTGAGGCACCCAGTGCCCATGTGGGGGCCACATGAGAGAAGAAATACGAAGCTCCTCAGGCAAATATTGTCCGGTTCCTGAGCTTCAGCAAACGTCCTTCACCTAATTTTGTTTTTCTTCCAAAACACATCTGCAGAATTTGAAGACACTCGCCTCATATATCCAAGCTCTGGAACAAGTCTTTCTAATGTGGAACTATTGGATCTCACAGACAATCTTAGATTTCATGTAACTATCTATCCTGACGTACCCATAGAATGACATACCCATAGATCAAGTAAATATGCAAACATGCAGATTCCAGTGCTTTTATTTTGACTCTATTTTGGTGAATTTTGTAAGAAACTCCGTAAAACATAGATATTAACGCCAGAGAGGTAGACTCTCCTCTGTTAGGTAAAGGCAAATTACTCGTGCTGGATACATAGACTGCCTGTGAATGAATAAAGGCCATCAGTGCAACAAGTACTGCCGATACCACAACTATAATGATCAAGAATATAAGCCAACAAATTTGAGATATGTCCACTTCCTTCCACAACTCACTCAGACAACCCAGCCCTGCTCCTCAGATGCTCTTTGAAGTCCATGATGTCACCCTCCCATCGAGTCACTGTTTGATCCTGGCACACCCAGATCTCCTGAGCCACCTGATTGATCAGCCTAAAGTCATGACTCACCAAAACTAATCCACCATCCCACTCATTCAGCGCTTCTGCCAAGGAATCAATGGTTTCAATGTCTAGATGGTTTGTCGGCTCGTCTAGCAGCAGCAGGTGAGGCTGCCTCCAGGCCAACCAAGCAAAGATCACCCGGCTCCTCTGTCCATCTGACAAGTTCTTCATGGGCATCACCTGGGCTTTGCCAGACAATCCAAACTTACCTATCGCAGCCCTCATCCTCTCCTCCTCATTCCCTGGGTACTCCTTCATCATGAACTGGAGGGCTGACATCTCCAAATCAAGCTTCTCTGCAAGATGCTGATGGAACTGGGCAATCCTGAGATGATTGTGCCGCCTTACCATACCATCCAATGGGATAAGGTCACCGGTCATCAGCTTGAGCAATGTGCTCTTCCCAGCTCCATTAGGTCCCACTAACGCTATCCTCGAATCAAGGTCCACTCCCAAGTCGAGGTTCTTGTAGATTAGATTGTCAGGTGTATACCCAAAGGTTACTTCCACAAACTGCAATACTGGTGGAGGGAGTTTGCCAACATCCGTGAAGCGGAAGACTAATACCTTGTCCTTGACTACCTTTTCAGTAAGACCACCCCGCTCCATCTTAGCAAGGGTTTTCTCCTTGCTCTGGGCTTGGCGGGCCAGTTTAGCAGAACCATGACCAAAACGAGCAATATACTCTTTCATGGAAGCAATCTGCTCCTGCTCCCACTTGTACTGCTTCATCTGGTTTTCTTCCAGCTCTGATCGGGTCTGGACATATTGGTCGTAGTTGCCAGTGTAGAGCTTTAGTTTCTTATTCTGCATATGGATGATGTTGGTGCAGACACCATTAAGAAAATCCTGAGAGTGTGAGACGACAACAAGAATACGGTCGAACCTTTTTAGTGTCTCTTCAAGCCAGACACATGCGTCAAGATCTGCCACAAAGGCAAAATGAGAAACAAATCTGAGCTCAACAGATTTCAGTGTACCACCAAAAAACAAGTGATAAACTTTCCGACAGAAAGGTTAGAAAAAAGTAACAGCATGGAACAGTTTCGCGAGTTAGTCATCTTTTCATGCTATTAGGAAAAAAAATCTTGATGCTTTAATGCTATCATAAAAATGAACTACACAATTTGGATCATGAAACAATACCCTGAATAATTATACTCAAATTATAAATTCTGAAAAAATTCAATGCCAAAGACCTGACCAGACATAGAATTAGCTAAAGCATAGGTTGACAAGCAGTCAAAATTCTCGATACATCTTTTCGAGTAGAACTTTCATTAGGTTGTGCTCCATAAACAAATACATAATGGTGGGACAAAGCTTGGCTTTCACCATAATTCAGGTTTCTTGAGAATCATAATATGGTAAAAACATATAAAATTATAGCAATCAACATTTACAAAGCTAATCCTATCGAAAGATTGAATTCATATAAGCTTCCAGCAGGTTTCCATAATTTTTCCTCCATAAATAAAATAAAAGTTGTCCCCAAAGTAGTATTAGTCCTTATTAACTAGGCCACCCTAATTAACACCTTGAGAAACAAGATTAGTATTATTTGTTCAAAAAACATGGTTCCCTGATTAATTGAACTAGGAGAAAGTAAAAGGTTCGGCAATCAGCATGCACTATAGTATGAGCGAGGGTTCGCGTAAGAAGCCCATGACATGACACAGGTTATCTTGAGCATCACCAGCCTATTTACCCTTCTATCCAGCTAGAGGTACCCATACCAGCTGACTGACTAGCCCAATTACCCCTCTATCCAGCTAGAGGTACCCATACCAGCCGACTGACTTTATGTATGTATAATAGATTGGGTTTAGGTCAAGTAACATACTGACCTAAATCAACTTAATTAAGATCCTCAATGTAACCTTAGCTGATATGAACTAACTTGGAAAATGAATAGTATATAAAATTACGCAACACAATACAATTTATATGGTGACAATATTTTAAAGCAATATGGTACCAACCACCTGAGGTGAGGCTGGTAGGTATCCGTATCACACGAGTCATGACAACTACATAAGCTTTAAAAATCACACTTCTCGTTGTTATGTGTAATAGATGATTTTGATTGCTCATATCGTAGCAAAGCATTGTACAAAACATGGTTTCTAGTTCCACATTGCCGTTGAATGCTTCTCTCTTTTTTTTGAGGAGCCGTGATTGCTCAACATAGCTCCAAGTTATTCATTGGCCATAAGCCCATGACGCACACTAGCTACCAGCCTACCACCTAGTTTTGTTGTCTCAAGACCCCACCTAACCTTTAAGCACCCTAACCCAGTCCAACTGAGTTTGGATAGAGAGCTTGGTAACTTATTACTCAGATAAAAGCTTAACTTGGCACAGAACAATAACTTGTGCAGCCCAACTTTGCATTTTACAGCCAAAACACCACATAACACAGATAAATTATTAAAGCCAATGCAATTGATGACAAACAAGAGAAATATGTTATTTGCTGATATATAGACTCAAGGGCTAGAAACTTTACCAAGATGATTTGTGGGCTCATCAAGTAAAAGGATGGTTGGATTCATAAACAGTGCTCGTGATAATGCAATCCTCATACGCCACCCACCAGAGAAGTCCCGAGTTTTCTTTGCTTGCATTTGCTTATTGAAACCAAGACCATACAAAATTTCAGCTGCGCGCTTCTCAGCAGTTGATGCATCAAGTGCTTCTAAGCGCTCGTAGATGCGGTCCAAAGTTTCTCCACCACCACCATCCTGAAAATGTTACAATTCGGTATTTACATTAGAATATTTATTTCAAACAATTAAAAATGAAAATATTTCTAGCTCTACCTAGTGTTGAATGGACACGGATACGAGAATTGAATTTGGAGACACATCCAGGCGTCTGACTCGACAAAAGGAAAAAAGAGAGATCCAATAATATAATTAATTAAATTATATATTTATACCTTCAAACATTATCTATGTTTAAATAGATAATGTTAAAAAGATATCGTTTGTTAAGATCTTTCACTATCCATATTTCTCATTCAAACTTTCCAATTAACTTCAGGATATTTGCAAAATAATATTTTCAGAAGATATTTCAATAACTATATCCTTAACAAATCTCGAAAAAGAACAACTACTAGCTCCTAATATCAAATTAGAGAATCAAATTCATTGTTGAAGGAGTTCAAGTCCCTCATAGTTGGAAGAGATCAATTCTCTTCCAGTCTTCAAAAGAAGCTAAAGAATTTCATTAATGTCCAAGTATCTGATATACATCCGACTATGATACACATCACACAGAATTTTGGACCTGAATGCAAGTGTCCAGGTAACACTAGTTCTAATGCTTAAATTATCATATAACCATACCTCAGCTGCCAAGATTTCAGCTTCTTTCTCCAGTCTTAGCCTTTCTTCATCACAGTTAATGACAGCCTGAAGCGCAGACATGTCTGAAGCTTCAATCTCCCGGGTCAGGTGGTAAATATCCATGTGGTCAGGAATTGGAAGCTCTCTGCATCCTATTGCTGTAAGGAGAGTAGACTTCCCACAGCCATTCAATCCAAGCAGACCATAGCGTCTGAAGGTACAACATTCAGCACAAGCTTGACATCAGAACATGCAGCCCAATTGTATTAAAAAGTTGATACGTTGATACAGAGCTGTGGACATACCTTCCATAATTGAGCTCCAGTTCAGAATCTACTATGAGGTCATGACCATGAAAGGTTAAAGATAGAGACTCTATCTGAAATGTGCACAATTTGCAGAGCAACATTAGAACAAATCAAAACAGTTATGAAGATATAAGCCAGAACTTATTCATCATGAACCATGAACCTTACCAGCAAACAAGCATAACTATGAGAATGCACAGATAAAAAATACAGGGAACCATGGAACATGAAGATTAAAAAGTTGATTGTCTCAAACAGGATCAAAACAGTTAATGATTATCACAAAGATACCTGCTTATGATAAGCAACAAAAAGCACACATAAAAAATAGCAAATACAATGTGCCTACTTGATTAGAGGTAAGTTATGTTGACAGTCTTTCCAGACAGGTTGCTCCATATGGACACTTTCAAGTAAATTAAAGATCAACTCTTTTTAGTATCCATTAACAGGTGTGAATCTTGATGCAGGTCTTCATATATGTTTTATAAGTGTGACTCTGGTCTGCCTCAGATTTTTGCTAAGGAATTAGATTAGATCTTGTACAGATACTTCGAAAGCTCCAAACATTGGAGAGGTAGTTGATGAGTGGCAAAAAGAAAGTTATCCTGGTGAGCAGTTTTTTTTTTTGCTAAAGATAATTATCACATTCTAAGCGAAAACAAAAGAACGAAAAGGAAGAAGTCCCTCATGCTTAAACTTACATTTACAATTAATAGGCACCCCTGCCACCAGCTTTTCTATTGCATAAATTCCTGCATATCTTTTTCTTTTTACAATCAGATAATGAGCAAATCCAAAGCTACAGTTCATAAAAGCATAATAGACTGCACAACATACAGCCTAGCGTAGAATGAAAAGAAAATGAAAGGTAAAATATTTGCCACATTCACCTTAACATGTCTATGACTATATAAGAAATAAACATAGGAAGTATTTCACAGCATGCAAAACCAGTAACAAGGAAAATAACTATTTTCCACTGCTCATGCAAGTTTCAAAATCATTGTATAGCCCCAATAATGGTATGCCGTACCGTACCAAACCGGACACTACCGGTCATACCATACCGTACTCGATTCAGTATTGATACCGGTGGCGTACCAATATTTGGTATACCCAAAAAAAAATCGTGTACCATACCATACCAACACTATGTTAGTGTAACACCGATATGGAGTTCAGTACCGAGACAGCGAATCTTGGCCCCAATATAATTTGACCGACCAGAGAACAAAACAAGCTTCGGATTCAAGACATGATTAATACACAAAACAAATAGGAGGCCTGATTTGTAATAGCAAGGAGTTTCTGCATCAAATTACTTACTACAAAGAATTTCCGATCACTAAATCTGGGAATTTGTTTTTAAATATCTCATACATCATCACCATGGAACATCTAACATGATGTCCAAAAGTTAGCCTTTTTCTCTCATATACCTTATGTACCCAAAAAAAAAAAACTAAGCACTGCCCCTTACTTGAGTAAGGCTGTAAAACAAGAAAGATCGATTAGCATATTTTTTAGCGTTGTTTACCAACATCACATATAGAAACCTCATACTATCAGTATCAACGACAAAACAAACTCACCGTTCCAACAAAAGCGTAATAAATTTACAGCTACGAAGGAATAAAAATCGCATTTTGCATTTCAAACTTAGAACCCAAGTCGAGCTACAGATCCAGAACCTGGGATTCCCGATTCTCTGACAACACTAAAGCATTAAATCAGAAATCCTATCTGCAAAGTTCGCCTAAATTTTCATCCTTTGGTAGACAAAGATTCGAATTTCTTCCATCCAGATAACATTTTTTTTTATAAAACAAAAAAAGTCCAAGAAGGTAACCAAAACTTACATGGATATCTCTAGAGAGGGGATGAGAGGCGAGGACTCCGGTGCACGTCCGATCGGATATCCGGAGTGATCCAACCCCATCGGCAACCTTTCCCACTCCTCCGTTCTGTGCCTGTGCGGCACCCTTGGACGACGACGATGCCGGAGCTTTCCCTCCCCTCTTTGCCGCCGCCGCAGCCTTCTTCGCCGCCGCCTTCTTCTTGCTCGCCTCCGACACCATTCTCCTGCTTCAAAAAACCATCCGAAAAAAACCCTTAAACACTCTCCAGGAATTCCGGATCGATCAAAGCAAAAAAAAACTCCTATATCCAGGAAATCACTTACAAAAACGAGGAAAAAGGATGCGAGGAATCGAAACGACGGGATCAGAATACGAGGGCTAGGAATTTGGCCAGGAGGCGAGGGTTTCGGAATAGAGGAGGTAGGGTTTTTATCTAAGGTTTGCCTTTATTTCGATCCAATATACCAAAAAATACCTTCCTTTCTCCGGCGAAACGGAGAGAGAGAGGATTTGAGAGTTCCCGAAGGCGGTGCTCGGCCTTTTATAGCTCTCATAATTATTTTTTTAATAATATCTTTTTGGTTCTTCGCGTGCATAAATTTCTATGCGGGTGCATAAATTTCTATTCGGGGATGCATCTGATCCGTCCATAGCGTGTAAGGACAACGTGGACGGCGGATAAGGTCCGGCGTAATGGTCATGAAGGACACGTGGTTCGGGATTAAGTCGGTTCGTGTCGGGCTCGGCGGCCTTGGGTAGAAGTTGGATGGTACCGCCATGGATCGTGACTCCCTTTCGCTGGACAAAGGAAGGAGCAAATCTAGGAGAACCACGTATGTGTGTGACTTGGGCTCCTTTTGGGCTTGGTTGGTGACGGGTCTTCATTGATTTCCAAAAGAAAGTTTGTGATTGACTTGGACTTCTCGCGAATTATTGGGTGACATACGTGACTGACATTGGTAGGAGCCAAATGCTAAAATTGGCCCGGTAATCAACAAGAGAATGGTCGTGTGGTAACAACTGATTTGCTGCCAAATTGATAGGTGGTGGTGGTTTATGAAACAATAGGCTGGAGTTGTAAATATGTCATATTACGGTCTTTGCTGTTACTAACGTAACTATTTTGTCTAGGTCTATTGCATAGGTCCACATTTTTTCGGTTTATTTGTCATAAGCACAATTACAAGTTCATATGTATGAGAAATTATTCTGCATGCATCATATGATCGTACACATAGCCAATTATTGCCGATCGTTCCTAATGGCTCTATTCGTCAATCGGTCATCTTGGTGCACTAAGGCACGGCTACATAGCGCATGTAGAATAGAAAATACTTTTTTCACACCTATAGCACGCATGCCATCTTATTTGAGTGAAGGAACAGAAGTTCGGTGCCTGGAGTGGAGCTAGGAGTGGTCTGGAAGGGTTTTGTGCTACGTTCGGCATGCTTGACGTAGGGTAGAGATCTTACTGAAGGGCGACTATGCGGCAGTCATTGAATGGATCCAGCAGGTATTCAGAGGGGTTGGAGATTACGACCCGTTGCTGAGAGATATTCAAGCCATGGTTTTCTGATGGGTTGGTGCTTCAGGCGAAGCACATGTTTAAAGAGGCCAACGGGGCCACAGATGAGTGGTCTTTTTTGTTGCCAACCATTCGGAGGACCGCCTTTGGGTGGGGGAGGTAGAATTGCTCTGTGCACTCCGTGATGTATTACTTTTTTATTTCTTAGTTGTATCCGTACACGTTATGTATGATATTTTCGTTTTTAGCTAAAAAAAAAAAAAGAGAAAAGATTTGGTTGGACTTGGGGGGGGGGGGGGGGGGGGGGAGGGGGGATCCTGCCTTTAAGGATCATGTAATTCTTTATTCAAACCTAAGTAAGTTTACTTCTAAGAACTAAATTTCCACATTTGAATTTCATCCAGTCTCAGCATACTGAGTGAATTTCCACATTTGAATTTCATCCAGTCTCAGCAAACTGAGTGCCAAGATTAGTTCAAATTCGCCCACACTTAAATATAATTTTACTTCTTTCGAGCTAATCCTAGCAACGAGTGCTGGGACTAGTTAAAACGACCACATACACGCACACGTGCATAGTGCGTGCGTGTGTGTGTATATATATAGCTTTTTTTTTTTTGGAAGAAAGAGAGGATCTTGTAGAAGAGCTCACAGATGAGCCAGCTTCCTTTGCCAGTGGCAAAGAGGTACGTGCTGCGGCTTTTCATATCGCTCAAATACGTGACGGCCAATGTCGTGGATCGGCGGAGCGGGCGAGTGGTGGTGACGGCATCTTCAGTGGAGAAGGCGCTCAAAGAAGGACTGGAGTGCGGCCGCACCTGCAATGCCAAGGCGGCGGCGGCCGTCGGAGAAGTGCTCGCTATGCGCCTCAAGGTTGATGGCCTGGCTCAGGAACCGATATATGCCGATGCAGCCAAGGAGGTGGAGAAGAAGGGGTTCAAGAACCGCACCAAGGTCTGGGCCATTCTCAATGCCCTCCGCTCGCATGGTGTCAATCTCCACATTGACCAGGACGACCATGGCTCTCCTGCCTGCCCCTGATGGAGATTTTTGAGAAATTCTTGCTTTATCCAGCAACGGGGGGTGTTGGCAAGTTGATGGAGATCGTGTTCTCCAACGTATAATGCCGAGCCAGCTGCTTGTCATCGTAGAGGGTGAGAAGCGAAGAGCCCCGGCTTCTCATGTTCATGAACGGCACCCTTTTGATAAAATGCTTGTGAGATGTGGCAGGCATCCTTTTATGCATTTTGTCGTGTAATGAAACGATTAGACCAGTTGCTGCTTTGGTTAATGAATGGTGTCCTTTTGATGAAATGCTCGTGTGGTGTGGACCAATTACTCTTTGTTTCACGCTTAGCTAGCAAGTGCATCACCTCCTGCTTGGAGACTTTCCAACCCCGCTCTCCCAGGTTGACTCATGTCTATTTAGTGGGGAAATAGAAATTTTCTAAGTTACAGTGATTAAACTAGCTGGCCTCTTTTGCACCCCCAAAAGTTAGCCTCTTAAAGTATCTTTCTAGATTTTTCAACTTCTACTAGTTATATATAGCTCATCAAATTAAGCTATCGGGTGATGGTCTTGCCAAGATTATTTTTTGGAAGAATAATAAGAGGGTAAAAGGTGCTGGGTCTCAGGAACAGGGTTCATTTGCTTCTTCATAATGAAGCATGACATGGCTTGTGCCTTTTTTTTTCCTTCTTTTTTTTGATATTTGAGACAGCAAATGTAAAGTTATTA
Organism: Phoenix dactylifera; assembly: GCF_051530095.1. Taxonomy (NCBI): domain Eukaryota; kingdom Viridiplantae; phylum Streptophyta; class Magnoliopsida; order Arecales; family Arecaceae; genus Phoenix; species Phoenix dactylifera. Next base: position 22,461,664 of record NC_143205.1, read on the forward strand.
TTCAAAAAAATACGTACGAAAAGAACAACTAAATCTCTCATCATGGACCTTGCTAACGCAATACAGAATTTTTGCATCCATCATTAACTATTCTGAGGAACTTTTCTGTGTTCACGGAGCATTATTTTACTTCCCTGCATATAGATTGATGTAAAATTCTTTCTATGCATTTGGAAGACTCGCATATAAATGAACATGTCACCATGTGAGAGTTCCCTAAAATTACACTTTCTCAATGTAAGTAGCGCACAATAAATATATGCTGCTTACCCCCCTTGGAATTTGCAACCGAATTAGATGTTATTGCAACTATTATATCAAGAATAAAAAAAATAATTAGATTAGTGAACTAAACCACCAAATGCTTTTTAAGGTTTCCTCGACTGTAAGAGCGGCACGATACATTTGGGGCCTAAGGTGAACTCAAAAGCTTCAATATAAATGCTTTTGGGAGCCTTAATGCATAAATAAGAAAATAAATATAAATTTCCTTAGATAAGAGAGACGTTCCAACATAAATACATTTATAGCTATAAAAATATGTAGCATTTGAGACTCCTAAATGAATTGAGAGCCTCAATGCATTTGGATGCTCACTATGAAACTCACTATAATAAATGCAATTGGGAGCCGGGGCCTTAAGCGACTACTTTAGTTGCCTAAAGATTGAGCCTGCGTCGGTGGTGCCGACAGCATAACTCCAGTAGAAAAGGTGAACTCGCCGGCAGCGACGATGGGAACGGAAACCTTCTGCATCATCCCAGTCCTGGCCTTGGGCCCTTGACGGATGGGCGGTGTCTGCACCTCACGTCAACAACCACGGTGGAGCGACCATGATCCGCGTCACGTGGATGACCTGGCGCAGGCCTTACCATGACCGTCCAGTCAAAGATTCCACCTTCCCTACATTCCCGATCCCCCATCCATCATCATGCATCACGGCATGGCATCCATCCATATATGCCATGAGCCCATGTCCATCTCACGGTGGGTTCCACGGAAACTCCCAATGTGCCACCCTACAAGCAGGACCGGGGTTCTATCTTTCGCGCGAATCACCGTTCGATCATATAATGGTCGCTTTGAAATCTGAAAATTTGGCGTGCTTTCAGATCTGTGCGAGAAGATCATTCATTCGCGCTAAAGACCCGAACCGCTTCAAGGCAACCGATTGGATATTTCCGTGGAGCCAATAGGGATTGCTGCTGACGTCATTCAAGCATGTGCTGGACCCATCTACTAAGTACCTACGTGCCTACGGTGGCCGCATCGACTCGTTTTCCGGATACCGTGGCTCGGGCCACGATTTGGTTCCAGGTTCCTTAGATGGATTTAGGCTGCGTGCCTCAATCCCTTAAAAATTATTTAGAACTCATTTAATCCATGAGAAGATTTTTTTTATTGAAATATATATTTTTTGATAGGCTAATATCTGGATATATAATATTTTAAAAATAATTTTTGCATATTTACCGATCGTAAAAAAATAATATATTATAGAATTATTTATATTTGATTGAGCATTTAATTTTCTATAAAAATTATGTAAAATATCTGTTATACTCTTAATAAAGAGAAAGATTCTACCTCAGTCTATTTAAAAAATCAAAAATATTTTTGGAAAATCAAATTACCTCAGAAGTTTTGCATGTTCTATGTGTATTTTTTTTTTTTGAAAACTCTAATAAAATATGAGGCAGTTCTTTCTTCTTTTTTTTTTATTGTTGACTACTCATTCTTCCTTCTTTTCCCACAAAACGAATGAGTTTTTAAGTTTGAATTCAAGATGGACAGATGTAGAATGAAGGTTATTAATTTTCTTTTCTACCGTTTGGTATGGAGAATAAAATACATGGCTAAAATAAGTAGACCTGCTGCATATCCTAACCCATGGTATGACACAAAGAACTTGCTCCACACCAGCTTGAACTTTACTTGAAGAAGATATATTTGCTTATCATTTTATATGTTTGAATTATGAATGTCTGATTGTGTTGTAAAGCATATGAGCGACCATATACGGACGGTGCTGTCTAGGACGTTCTAAGTATGTGGCTTAAGCAATAAGCAAGTAGGCACTTGAGAAACAAGGAGAAGATAAATGCTTGAAGCTTTTTTGCTCCCTCTTTCTTTCCCACATTTCCACCTTCTTTAACTTTGATGTGTGAGGACCAATAGGCATTACTCCTTTTGACATGGCGTTGCAATCTTCTTTATTTGTGATGATGGCATCTTGACAAGGTGTTCAAAGGTGCTTACTCCTATAAGCATAAACAAAAACATTATCCGCGTGTGGATTAATTTAGAGCACATCATGAGATGGTCCTCACTTGATCCCCCCCTCCCCTTGGGGCCCCTCTCTCTCTCTCTCTCTAGTTTTCCCTATTATCTTTTGTTAGAGAATAGAAGCCATGGGTCCTGATGTCGGCCATTTTTCTCAAATATATTCGATTGCATGCATGCATGGAAGACTTGAGTCTAAATAGTTTGGGTCTGCACACAGAGATGAGATTGGTGGCCACATGAATTAGACCGTTAATATGCTAGTTGTGGCTTGTGAGTGGCAGAGCATGCCTTTGAGGTCCCTCTGAAGCTGGTTACTCCCCTAGCTGCGATGATAGGGGTATCATCATTAAAGGAATATATGCGCGGTTCTCAGCTTTTCATCGCAACGTTCTTTTCATTTTTAATCCATGGTTGACTCAAAACGTGACAATTTTGTCGTCAACTTTTATTATGTTTTAACGAACGCCAGAGGACAATCTCCTACCACAACAGTTTCAAAATTAAATACAACGATCTAGGGAATGCACCCTTAGGGAGCTTTATTGATTCCAAAGATCCATGCTCTTTTGATTATAAAATTTATCATCTTCATCCACTTAATGTTACAAATTAGAGAAGGTTGTCTTGTACCATGAGAGGATGTGTAAGCATCTCCAACTGAGCTATATTCTGTCAAGATTATAGAGTGAAACCTCAGGTTGTAGTCAATACAGTAAGAATCCATATATTGTTATGTCTCGTTGAGTCATAGGTAGCAGCTTCATTAATTCCACGAATAAGAGTTATGGGTATGAAAGCTGACGAAGAGAGTATGAAACATCCGCTTAGTTTTTTCTAGAGAAATCCATCAGAATTATGCGCCGCAAAAGAGATTATTCAGTCAGCCGCGCTGTTCACTTTTTGATAAATATGGATGGCCCGGGAGGGACTACAACCTCTCACAAATCTCCGAAAGGAGCTAACCCTCTTAACTAGATAACATATAAACAAGCACCTAATAAGAGAACAACAAAATAACAGTGATATGATCATTCCTTTAACTTGTGCCATGGACAATCCTCGTCCAAGCTTCCATGGACTGGATCGAGATTTGCCAAAGCACCCAAGCTAGGGCTACTTGATTCTGCATGGCACATCCAGTTAAAATTAGCCAAGCCTCCACCTGACGCGCAACTACCCGTGTGTATCAGACCAGTACGTGACTGACACATAGAAGTCACATTAGAAATGTTGTCTCCAAGCCCAGAGACCCAACCACCCGGGCACCAGAAAGCAATCAATTGGATACCTTCCACGGTCCATTTGGGTCAATATCAGGTGGCGGGACGCAGGACCATTCCTAATCAGTGTATCCAGAATTCCAAGTCCCAACTAATAGTCGATAACTACTCTTCTGGATTGCAGAATTCTCACCAACCAGATCTTGAAATAATTAAGCGTGACATGGATATATGTCCACCATAACCCCGACATCAAGAATCCACCGAGATCTACCATCCGCTGGCCATCGGATGGTCTTCACGTCCCCCGTTTGCATCCCTTTCAATTTCGTAGGCCCCACTAGGTGGACTCCGCTGTCCATTTTCCCATTCATTTATAAATACCAAGGCCCGTAACTAGGTATCTAAACTTTGGTCAATTAGGTAATTACCGGCTGAACTACAAAACTAACAAAAGCACTATGTCACTAATCCAAGCTAACAAAAAGGATTGACACCAAATTCCTATTTTTCCCTTGCTTTTTTTTTTATTATTTCCTAGCGGTGGAAATATATAGAGTACCAAAACTGAAATATGAAACCGTTTCCGTTTTCACATAACGGAGCAGGCGTTGGGGTTCTCGTCGCTGAACAGTTGGGGTGCGTGCACCATCTCGAAGGAGTAAGGGTAGCCCGCGTAGTACTCCATCCGGTTGGCCGCCGCCTCTTTCCCGCCGTCGACCTTCCCTCCTCCGCCACCGCCCTCGCCCTTCTCCTTCTTGTCGCCGCCCTTGTCCTTCTTCTCGCCGCCGTTGTCCTTCTTCTCGCCGCCGTCGTCCTTCTTCGGTGGCACCACCTCCACCGCCCGCTTCAGCTTCTCTTTCAGCACCTCCGGCAGGGCCTTCGCGTCCATCGTGCCTTTCACGGTCACCAGATCCTTCTGCGCGTCCGCCGTCACCTGCTGCACTCCTGTCCATCCGTCGGAATAATAACCAGATCCCATCAGGGGCATTTCCGGGATAGAATAAAAGCGAATTCGGATGAAAAATATTCAAACAAAAAAAAAATCACCCTTAATTTTCCGGATCCTTTTTGTAATCCGTTCGATGCAGCCATCGCAGTGGAGGCGAATCTTCAGCACCACCGTCGTCACCACAGGCTATCAGAGAAATTTAAAACAAAATAATTCATCAATTAATTTAAAAAAAACAACAAAGAATTGGATCACTGGTTTTTTTTTAAAAAGAAAGAAAAAATAAATAAATCATACCTCCTTGGATTTTTTATCGTCGGACTTGTTGGAGTTCTTCTCGCCGGCGGGCTTTTTGGAGTCCTCTTTCTCTTTGGCGTCCTTCTTGGGGGGATTGGTGGGAGAAACGAGATCCACCTTCTTGTGGGTCTTGGCCGCGACCCGATCGCGGAGCTTCGTCGGATCCATCTTCCCCACCACCGTCAGCTTCCCCCCGCTGATGTCCGCCTTCATCCCCTCCACCCCTGTACAATGTACAATTCGACCGTCATTGCAAAAAAGAAAAAAAATCAATCCAATCAAGGTGCTTCGAAATCGATCCAATGGAAGAGGAGATTTGCCTTCGAAACCCTTGACGGATCTCTTGACCTTCTCTGCGCATCCCTCGCAATGCATGTTGACCTTTAAGACGACAGTGATCGTTCCGTCGTCTTTCTTCCCCTCTCCTCCTCCTCCTTCTCCTTCCTTCTTCCCCTTCTGAGATCAAAGTAAAGAAAAATCGGTGCGAAATTTAGTTATCGATCGCGGATTGGTGGGAGTCGAGCTCACCTTGCCCATGATCGCAGCTCCCTTCTCCTCCTCCTCCTCCTCCTCTCGTTCGTTTCGCTCCCCGTGCTACAAGAAGTGGAGTGGAGTGGAGTGGAGTGGGGAGCGAAATAGAAAGCGGGGGCCAGGTATAAATGGGAGGGACGGCGAGGGTTTCGATGGGATGGAACGGATGCATGGCATTATGGAGTCCATCGACATGGGATGTATGAGTTGGGTAAGGCGCCATCCAGGAGGCAGTGCCACGTGTCGCATCAGGGGCGGGAACCGGCCCTGCACGCTCCAGTATTGCGCTTTCTCTATTCGTGGAATGACTACAATACCCCGGTTGTATTCTATATTTGAATACCACGGGAGGGGTAATTGAGTAAACATGGGGTAGGGACTAGGGAGTCGGTGGGCTTCTACAATCTACATGGAGCGTGCGCCGAGAATTTTCGGTCCACCTTCTCAGTAAGTGGATCGTTGGGAAGGTGGATGGTCGTGCTGGTCGTAGCGCGTTTAATTCTTCCTTCTGGTCTTTAAACTACGACTATGAGAGCTACTCCTCCATCGTGTTTCTCTGACGTGCCAAGATTAGATTTGCGTTTATTCAAATTTTTTGGACCATATCATATAAACCATAATTTGATTGAGGTTGGAATCGATAATCTTGTCATCGAGTTAAAAATAATAATCCCCATCAAAGGTGCTACCTTGATCTTCATATGATTTTTGTTCATTGGGCTCTCTAATATGATGCTTTTCCACCAGTAGGAGCTTGATGAACCATCACCACTAAAGTATGACCTGGATCTTTGATGCGTACAAAGTCTGTTAATTCCTTGCAATTACAATCGTAATGGTCGATTGTCCTAAATGCGTTAATTCCTCGCAATTACACCCATATTAGAGTGCACGAGGTGCTTCCATTCAAACTAAGATTAGGTGGTAGTTGAAGTCTAATCTTAACCTAATCGAATTTTTGTATCTCCTAGCCCTTATCTCGAGTTGGGATCTCTCCAACCCAACTTCATATTAATCCAAATTTTTATTGGGATTGGTCAGCACGAGCTGGGACAGAGGGGGTCATGATGTAATTAAACGAAACATTTAAGTATTTCATGTCAGATTTATCAGGTGGTATCAGTTTGAGTTTAATTTTAGTGGGCTCAGTGTTGGGCTAGAACACGTTTGCTCTCAACCTTGATCCAGCCAACCTGGGTTGACACTTAATCCAATGAGGATGTTGGGATTTTAGCTGGGCTCATCCTCCCCAATAGAGCATGGGACGGGTCTTGGGTCTAACATCTCATTTAGTCAGGCTTCGAGCCGGTTCTGTTTGAACGGTGCCATTTTCTGTGCCCTAAGCCCGGCCCACTAGCAGCTTGACCAAGTCCAAGAGGAAACAAAATTCAAAGAACTACTCATCCAATGATCGTCTGCCACGTTATCTGTATTACCATAATTAACCTTCACCAGCGAGGAACCGAACCCCTTGACCGCCAGCTTCTTTAGTTTGAGGCCACGCCCGCCCTTCCAACCCTCAAGCTTTCTTCTTATCCCTCCTTCCCCCCCTAGTAAGATTTCAAGAAACCTAGACAAAACTATGTCCGCGTTCCCTCCCCTCCACCACCTTCTCCTCCGCCCACGCCTCCCCCTCTCCCTCCGCCCCTCCGCCGCCGTCCCCATCCGCCGGCTCCGCCTCCTCCCTCTCTCCTCCTCCACCGCCACCCAAGGTGAGCTCTCCACACTCTCATCTCCGCGTTCCCGTCACTCTTCCCTTCAATCTCCCTCAGTCCCCGACTCTTTCCGATCCTCTCTCCAGACAACGCCGATGAGGTCGCAGAGCCACCCCCGCCGGTCACGGGAACAAAAATGTCGGTTATCGACGTCAATCCCCCGAGGGGTACGAGGGATTTCCCTCCGGAGGACATGCGGCTCCGTAACTGGCTCTTCCAGAACTTTCGAGAGGTAATGAGGTTAAGTGCTAGCTGTTAATGGCTGTTCTTGGGGTTTTGCACATCAGTTGTTTGGTTGCTGGATGGTTCCACTTTCTTGTTAGGTGTCTCGGCTTCTCTCGTTCGAGGAGGTCGACTTCCCGGTTCTTGAGTCAGAGGCTCTATTTATCAGGAAGGCTGGTGAGGAAATCACGCAGCAAGTAAGTAGATGCTGCCTCTTTGATGTATATTCTTGCCTTTTAGGTATGAAGATTTGGTTTTTGATGTGGTTCTTGGCAAGAGATTGCAAGCTCATAAGAATTTTATAAAACCACAAAGTTATGGAGGAGTACAGAGAAGATACTAATACATTTTGCCCTCAATGAGAAGTAAAGAAATCAGCACAAGATGCGCTAATAGCAACACATACCAAAAAAAAATTATTCCTTTTACAAAAATAAATGTTGTATTGTTTGAAGATATTTTCTGAATCGATAAATCTAATTTCACTGCAGTGGAATTGACAAGAAAGCCTGGTTGAAAAATCATTGTTGGGGAGTATTCCGAACTTTGAAGAATTGTATTCTTGAGTTAGCGTATTTTTTTCTCGTTACTTTGTTCCATGTTTTCTGTCTTATGGTCATGGTTGTGCATGAAAAGGTTTGTTCGAAATCTTTCATAAGAATTAAGTGGGTTACTCATTACTCTTTTTATTGCCAGCTGTACAATTTTGAGGACAAAGGGGGTCGTCGTGTTGTTTTGAGGCCTGAGATCACTCCTTCTTTGGCACGTCTCGTGATAAAGCAGGGGTATCATTCTCAAAAATTCTCCTTTTCTTTTCTTTTTCCAAAAAATATCATTTTGAACTTAGAACATATGGACCTGTTTGTCTCTGTTTTATGCAATTACTCTTCCATTTCAACCTTAGATAAGCTTCGGAAGTGCAATTTATTATGTCAAGAAACTTGTATAGGTACATGATGGACTTCTAAAACTAGCTTGACTTTGATCTTTAATTTTTTTTCCTGTCTAGAAAATCTGTCTCCTTTCCATTGAGATGGTTTGCTATAGGGCAGTGTTGGCGATATGAACGGATGACAAGAGGAAGGCGCCGTGAACATTATCAATGGAATATGGATATAATTGGTGTTTCTAAAGTTCGGGTATGTTACACGTGATTTTCGTTTCACTAGATGAGGATCTTATGGTTCTATGGCATACACGCAAATAGAAACTTCATGCGGGTATTCATGCATTTTCTCGTATTTAGAAGAGTATACATTCAAAAAATTATTTAAAAAAAATAAAATTCAGCTGGAATTTGCTAAGTATTTTATGATTTAGTTGGATTGACAAGTCAAAAAAAGATTGAAGCCACATTGTCAATTTTCTTCTTTAAGATCATGACTCGGTTAAGTTGAAATATTAGGTGATCATTTTAGTAATTCTATTCTCCATTCTATTCTCTTTATTTATTGCTAAAGAGACAAACTGAGACGGATAATCAATTCATTCAAATGACACAAGCTTACTAATTTGCCAAGTCAAACTTCTTTAATACTCCCACACCAAAAGAATTTTAGAACAAACAGGAAAAAACTATAAAATCAGGAAAACTGATCATAGATTTCTTGTCTTGCAAATAAAGGGAACTATGCTGCAAAGATTAAAAGAGATGATGCCCAATCAGCTGCTGTTTTCTTCATGGCTTCCCCGAGGAGAAGCATGGAGTAAAGATATTCACTAAAGCGCTACTTTTTTGAATGCTTCTATTGGGTTCTCTGGCTCGAAACAAACCAGGGGTTCTTATAATATTGTTGCCATGCAAAAGATGGATTGTTAATTACGATCTGTAGTAGAGAGTTATGCTTGCAGTACTGCTGGTATGGATCCAGTTTTAGGCAATTGAGTGGCACTGTGGTGTTCTAGAAACAACTATCAGTTTTTGGGGTTCATGTCTGGGAGGCTTTTCTCCTTTTCTTCTTGCTTCAAACTCGTTCTCCTTGCCATATGTCGACTATGTATAGAATAAAAATCCTTTTGAGGTTCTGGTGGTGTGTACCGTGGCTTGGTTTTCTTTTTGTGTGATGTGGTTTTGTCTTGACTGTTAGGCAAAAAATTATATTGTAGAAATGCTCTCCTGATGCTATATTGTCTTAGGCAACAAGAAATTTTTACTTCCATTTCCTTTATATACCTAATATGTTATTCCTGTTCTTATTTCCAACTGCAAGTAGGCTACCACTATCTTGACTTAAAATGGCATTGTGAAACGTCAACTGAGAGGATTGATAATAAGTTTGATGGTACAGTAGTGGTCTAAATCAAGATTTTAAGTTTTGGCTAAGACCGAACTGCAACCGCCTCCAGTTTTGGGTTTTGGTCAGTTTTGGCGGTTTCCACCACTTTCAACCAAAACTGACTAAAACTCGTTATCAATGTTTTTTACTTTGAAGACTTTTTTGGTATTTACAATTATCCTAGGGTCACTTCTTTACTTATTTCAGTACATAGGTATTGTAATATTAATTTTCTATGGTTTTCCTTTATTTTTCTGGAGTTTTCAGAGGAGATAGATAGTGAATTTAAGTACATAACAGGACGTAGTCTTTGAAAAGGTCTTTATTGAAGCACATATTGAGAACTAATGCAAATAACTAAGTACAAACGTTTAAATAGATAACTTGTTTTTTTAATAAAACAAATGTAACATTATGTGACTACATGCATTTTATTAGTTAGCTGCTTAACCTTAAAAACATGAGAAATCAGTATACTTGCCAGTTGTACAAGAAAATGAAGAACTGAATGCACTCAGTCCTAAAAAGCTTTATAGTTGCTATATATAATGGATTTTCAAACACCTAAAGTTCAAGAATAAACAACATATATTTGTTCAAAGTAAAAAATACTTGTGTACTTCACTTACATGAGATATTAATTGCCAATTCCAAATTGTTGAAATTAAAGAACCTATGCAGCACAAAATACTTTAAAATGCTGAATTTTAAGTTTTCATAACTTTGTTTATTTTCTTCTCTTTTTGAATTTTTCTTGATTTTTTGACCGAAACTCCAAAACTTGGAGTGGAACTTCCAAGACCAATGAAACAGGAACTCCACATACCCAGCCGATATTGAAACCAAAGCCTAGTTTTCAGACCTTGGTCTAAATGTCTTTATTTTGTTTAGAAAGACTGCTGCAACAAAGTGCCCTATTTTGGTTAATGAACAAAAGATGGGTATCATGCAAAGTCGTCATGCATTTTTTTTCTCATTTTTTGGGGCAAGGGTTACAATGGATAATTTCATATTTGCTGCAATTATTTTATAATGTAACTTATTATCTAACATTTCAGTATTTGTACCACAGGCTGAGGCAGAACTTATTCATGCTATTGTCCTCTTATTTGAAAACTCCACATACCCAGCCGATATTGAAACCAAAGCCTAGTTTTCAGACCTTGGTCTAAATGTCTTTATTTTGTTTAGAAAGACTGCTGCAACAAAGTGCCCTATTTTGGTTAATGAACAAAAGATGGGTATCATGCAAAGTCGTCATGCATTTTTTTTCTCATTTTTTGGGGCAAGGGTTACAACGGATAATTTCATATTTGCTGCAATTATTTTATAATGTAACTTATTATCTAACATTTCAGTATTTGTACCACAGGCTGAGGCAGAACTTATTCATGCTATTGTCCTCTTATTTGAACGGCTTGGGGTCACATCGTTGGATGTGGGAATCAGAGTGTCTAGCCGAAAGGTTTACATTTGGATCCTCTCTCTCTCTCTCTCTCTCTCTCTCTCTCTCTCTCTTTCTTTCTCTCGCTCTCTCTTTGGGTAAGATTGGACAAGAAAAAACATTCTGAATAATTATTTTTCTACTATATATACTAAAATACCTTTACAATGTATGCTGCTTTATTTGGTTGGATAAAATCCAGACATGTTTCATGTCAAGGGTGGTAATTCCATTAAAAACAAAAGACAAGAAATTTGATGTAAGCAATCTTGATTTTAAGGTAACTGATTTTTTTGAGTTTCTCCTCTCGTCTCGGCACTTAGTTGGTACTTGGTAGCTTATATGTCCCATGTTCTGCTTCTGTCATATACTTTGATATTGTAATTGATAAAATTATGGGTGGTATGGTTCAACCTCTCTCCGAAAATAAGACATGAAGCATATGAGATCTGCTTATCACATCAATTATCTACATTTCATTGGAAGAACATAAATATGCATGCTGGCATATAGAACCACAACCCTTTTTTTGTGAGTTGGGGATTTTGTAATGTGTTTCTGTAATAAGTGTTACCATCTATATGAGCCTGTCTTTACTTAAATATATATACTAGTTATTTAGTTCAAACAATTTGAAGGATATGAATTTTTTAAATTCATAATGTGGCTCCATTAGCAAACCTAGACTTATATAAGATTTGGAATGATGGTATGAAAATAGATATAAACATATTAACTATAATTATGAGGAAATACTTTAGTTTATACTAAGTGCGGGCATAAATATCAAGGAGATCAAACTATAGAAACCATCATAGAAGCAAAGTCAAAGTTAGGGAGCTAATTAAAAAAATGTAAGCGTAGATTCTTAAATATAGAAACCATTATAGAAACCAGCAGGATCATAGGATTACAAGTTGGGCTAGGCCTATATTCATAATTATCCAGCAATAGCTTTGGAGTGGGCCGGCCTGAATACCATAGGGGCAAAAAAAAGACCTGTTGGGTATTTATGAATATAGGCCTAACCTAACCTATAATTTTATGTTGCATTGTTTATACTATCCCAATTTACGAATCCCATAGGATTTTCAGCCCAATTATCCAAACAGGCCCTAAGAACTGGATTGAGATATAATCTTTTCTCTATGAAATGTTGCATATGCTGATGCAATTACACAACAATATGTGTAACAGATCTTGAAAGATGCTTGAAAGGGAAAAAAAAATTGAAAAAAAATATGGACTCTCTGCATATCCAAAATGAACATGAATGTCAAAATTTGTAATAGTGATCCTGCACTAGATCAACATGATTTAATTAAGCTGGCGATCTGTCGGTCTACATATCGCTGGTATGCATGGGCACATATTTTAGATTTCTTTGTTAACTTTAGAACAGCAAAGCAATGGGAGGAAACAATCAGATAAAGTGCATTGCTTCAATCATTCAGCACAATGAATTTTCAAATGTTTCAAGAAAATGATAAATTCAATCAGCATTGATGCCCTATATGTTCCAAGAAACATTGGAACTAGTGAAAATTCTGAATCAGAACTCACCTTGCACATCTTAAAGACCTTCTTATAGTCAGAAATAACTTGGATGGGACGTGCTTCGTAAAGAAATTGTTTGATTCTTTGTTGTTATAATTGAGGAAAAAGGTAGGTTTGCCTTCATTGCTTGTTTTAATTCTATAGGAAATACTTTTTCAATGTAAAGTACGCAATGCTCCCCATGGCGTTTTGCCTTTGCTTTTTATTATTTGATTATGATGTGAACTATGAATGACTATAATAGTGGCATGTTACCATGTTAAAAGTTGTCTTTCACTCCTTTTACTCTGTTTCAATGTATTCATATGAATAATTAGTTTTGCACTCTTTTAATAATATTTGTAGTGAAGAATTTGTTGACTTCTAACTTGTGGGTGCAGTTATCTGTTCATGGTCTATTATGTTTTTGCTATTTCTGAGATGAAAATGCTTCTTCCTTACAGGTTCTGCAGGCAGTGCTGCAAATGTATTCTATACCAGAACATTTGTTCATGGAAGTTTGTGTCATTGTTGACAAGGTCAGTTCACATCCAACTTTAATTATTCGTACGCATTTGCCTTTACAGTCTGCAATGAGTTGGATTTGGAGTATTCAGTGCTCTATGTGATAGATGGTTTCGCCAATTATCACTATGACAGTGATGACAGGCTAAATGAATGATCAGTTTTTGTTAGTCGGCATCTTTTAGTTTTGGACAATAAACTTTTGCAGTCTTCTATGGCAGTTTATGTCATGTGTTAAGGCATTTTAGGAAAATTACTATATAAAGGAAAAGTAGGGGATTTTGCAGAAAAATGTTTACCTTATTTAATATTCACAAATCAGACCCATTTGTTGCTGCTGCTGTTCTAATTTGCAGAATCAGCCCATTGTGTCCTTTCTTGGACCATTGTGCTTATACTTTTAGATGAATGCACATGCTCATCTTAGTTGATGCACACAATTTAGTAATAAATGCACACATGCTGGTAATGGATGCATCGATAATACTGGTTTGTGCTTACAAGAAGTCATGAGATTGGGGGTATAATAATCCATTGAAGTTCAAAAAAAAAAAAAAAAAACTCGATCTGCAAATATGAAATACAGTGGTATTTTCTTGCAAAATCCCCAGAAAAAGAAGAGTTAGAGAAAGAGGAAAAACTTTGTGCTGCAGTCATAATTTAACCAGCAAGGTACACCTACCAATTACTATTAAAAGTAAATGAGAGGGGTTACAAGTGGTGAAAAATGATTATCCACTCAAGTTTTAAAATATGATTGACAAGGTCCAAAGGATTACCAGTCACAAGTTGTGAAAGAAATAGTAATTATGGCATACACCACAATCGTCTTCTTCATCAAGTATTCAAGGTAGAGCATCATACTCTTCATAAAGAATATTTTCCGGCAAATATGAAGTATCTGATCAAATAAAAGATGTACATATCTCATGGCCAACAAGATTTTCTACCTAGCCCTTAGAAAAACAGATCAAGAATCATATAAGGTCTCCTGTATTTGGTCTTGTAGCCCTTCCATGCTGCTTTTTAGGCTTTGCTGATTTATGTCAACAAAGGTGATATGGTTCAACAAGAGAGAACCTTTTCAGTTATTAGTGCTGTATCCTGAAATTAAAAGATACTTCATGTGCATCATGCAGATAATGATGTCCTTGAGCTTGTCTTAGATGTCTCAAATTCCTGGACGACCTCATGTTGTAAAGGGACTCTGGATGCACCATTTACATCATGAATAATGTTTGTAGGACAATTCTTCATTTTCTTAAATGCTCCCTTTGTTGCTATTGCATCTCTCCATCAATTGTGAAGTTCATCTTGATCAGCCTGCATTGGATCAAAGGGCTGTAACCAAGACGGCTTGTATTCTTTAACATAAACATATAACCTTTATGACCTTTAGTTTGTATTTTAAATATTCCGATAGAAATACTATCTTTCTCTTAAGCTTCAGCTGAAATTACTTCTAAACTATCAGTTTTTTTATAAATTTTCAATATGATAATCATATGAACTGCCTAATATTCTTGGCATCAACATATTTTTTATGCTCAAATCTGTAATGGAAATGTTTCTTGCATGCAGATTGTTGTCCAAACTTAGATATGCATGTCTCCTTGTTCCATGATCCATTTGATAACATTATTTTCATGTTTGTTTTAATGATGGTTAAATTTTGTTGTATGCAAGACAGTTGGGAAAAATTACTAGAGAAGAGGTTGAGAAAGAATTGATGATAGCTGGTGTATCGTTGGAAGCTGTCAAGGGAATAGTTGAAGTCCTATCCCTCAAGTCATTGTCCAAACTTGAAGGTTTGCTATTATAGAAGTTTCCAAGTCAATCGTACTTTCATAATTTACTTTTGCGAATAATTCCAGGTGTGGATGTCTGTTACCTTATCCCCAAACCTTTTCTTTTTTGATAAAGTGGTATGTACTTTCTTATGCAAACCATACTATGGATTCTACTCATCTTTGCCATTCTCCTTTATAGAGACAAATCTAGGTTTATCTTATATCTGTTTTTAAATCTACATAAACACAATTCTGTATCTTAAGTGATGTTTTAAAAAAAAACAACAAAGTTCTGCCGATAATCTTTATAATTGGTTTGTTTGTACAATGCATAATATTTTCTTGCTTAGGCAATTACTATGGAGAATAATCAAGCTAAACATGTTCCTCTTTCCCTTGGAGAAAAGTAGATCATGGAGTATCACACTAGGCAATTTGGTGGATGATTAGAGGAACAGATGCCATTACTGAGACATAACCAGCCTGAGAAGTAGTTGTGGTCAAATGGGTGAGGATTTACTAGCGGTAAGCATTCTAAAGTAGGGATTGATAACTTATGGTGTTGTATCTGTTCTTGTACTGCAAATTTCATACTGGTCCCCTGTTTAGTACCTTCTTTTTTGCTTCTACTCATAGTCCTATTCCCATTATATGCCTGGCTTTTAAGTTTGGGGATACACCAAGGATTAGTGGTACTTTTAATTGTCGAGATGATGTAATGCTAATTAATTTGGTAACGAAATCCGTTATGCTAAATTTGAACAATGAAGGTAGATACATGTTTATAAACTACTTGGTCATACAAAGAATCCTGAATGCTATTTTAGAGAGATTGTAAATGAAAAGGCATATGAGGCCAATAGCCAAGAGATATATCTGAGACATTTCTTCCTTAAAAGGAATACTAGAGAGACGGATGGAGAGTTATCCACTATTATAAGAGAAGGGTGAATATACCAATTTTGCGCTTTTGGATTTTTGCGTGATTGTTGCATGCTGGTGAAATATAAAGAAGAGTTACAAGAGACACAATATGACTGGTAATATTGGGTTACTTGGAAATTCCTGGTAGATGAGATGGATGTAGCATAATAAAAAGTTTGGTGGGCTTGTAGGAAATGTGAGAAATTTTACTTTAAGATGTCCAAATGTGTACAGAAAATGAGCTTAGGAGTCACTTATGATTAAGAATGTGATAAGTAACTGTTTCAGGTGTTAAGGTTATGTATAGCAAATAGTTGAAAGATCTCAATTGGATTTTGGGTTTCTTTCAGGTAAAGAGGTGGAAAGAGTTGAGGAAACCCAGCATTTAAAAGATTTAGGCAGCAGGCAGGTGGCCAGTGGGCCACCTAGCTTCTAGGTGCTACTGTGCTAAGTGGGAGCCTAGGTTTACTCAAGCACGAGTTCATAATGCAAAACATTAGGCAGGCACCTAGGTGGATAAGGGATTTGTTGTTTAAAATATCGGGAAGACCAGATGGAAGTTGTTGGAGAGGACTAAAAGGAAAAACTTTGTTTAACAGAGGATAAGCCTTAAAAAGTATATGATTGAAAAGGTGCAGAAACCTAGTTAGATATGATAAGGCATGAATAGTGGTGGTCCACAAGACATGATAAATTTTGTACGATTTTGTGTTTTTTTCTGAAAAAGGCCCAACCAGAATGAAAGATCCCTTTGAAGCAGCTAATCCCATGCATATTATATGCACATGGGGCGGCATAAATTGCATAGTATCATAAATGACTATTCTTGGTATAACTTATCTGCCGGAAGAGTTTATAAAATAAATAAAGACCCTTGGCATCATCTTCTATACTGAGATACACCATGAGACCAACAAGTTAATTTGAGATCTCGCTATCAATTTCTTGGTCTAGAAGTTATCCTTCTTGATGAAGTCGGTTAATTAGGACGAAGTTGGGTGCTGTTTTGTCCTCTTTATAGGCCACTAATGCTCTCTTCTTCCTTCTTTTCCCTTTTAAATCTCTAAATCTCTCCATCTTCTTCCTCTTTCCCCTCCTCTGTCTTATTGTTATCATTTCAATGATCTGCTGTTCTGATCTATGCATGATGTTAAGTCAGAATGTCCTATCATCGCCCAAGCTGCATCACCTTTACGAACCATCAATATGACCATGGAAATGGAGATTCGAACCAAAAGAATATCTTATTGACTTATTCTAGTGGGTTCCATCCCCAAGGATAGCCTGACAAGGTGCCCAATTATGTCAAGTCAAAATAATGATTTTGTGCCCCTGCAGTGTCCATCCTTGGTGTTAGTTATGATTGTGTCAGCTTTGCAACTTATTACATCCATTATTGTCCATCAAGGGATCCATTTGTCTACTAGTTTAATGGAGGGATATATGATTCAACGTTCTAAATTTTTTTACCATTTAATATTCATCATGTAAAGCTTCCTCCTATGAAACGAATAGGGTGGCAAGCATCAAAATCTTGCGTCTTCTATGATAAAAGCTAAAAATAATGATCTCTTTGTATGTATTTGCACTGAATCATATTTATACTAGTGAAGTATAAATTTGTAGAATTTCAATTTCCGATAATAATTTTAAATTGCGCTTATGTAGAGGTTCTGGGGTCTGATGGCGAAGCTGTGGCTGATTTAAAAAGGCTTTTTTCCCTTGCTGAACACTATGGTTATTCCAAATGGATTAATTTTGATGCATCAGTAGTCCGTGGACTTGCCTATTACACTGGGATAGTCTTTGAGGTTAGAATTGTCTTACTTTGTTAGCATCATATTGAACAAGTTTGATTACTATCATAACCAAATACTGACGGTAAGTTGAGACTTCATTGCAAAACCAGGAAACGGCATGACATTGTATGTTCTCCAAACTCGGAATACAAATGCAAGTTTTTGCAACAGCAGATGCATGAGGGCTTAACAACATCTTTAACTCTCTTTTTGGTGAACCTATGTTATAATGTCTGGCTATGACATCTTCGAACATGGATAAACTTGTAGATATTTTGAAACCAAGTTGATGAGAAGATATAGGTCTGACATTTGAGCATTAGAAATTTTTGATTGATTGATTGTCACCCCTAATTTGGCTAGATACCAAGGTTTCTCCTTTGACTTTCACAAATTTGCAAATAATCTTTGTTGTGTTTAATAGTTTTTAAACCTGGTGGCATCAATCTAGCTGAGGCATACAAAACAAATATAAGTAAAATGCATGACTATTCTTTCCTGTGCCATCTGTCTGCCGTCTCCTAATTGTTTGCACCCCCTCCTTTTTTTTTGCCAGGCATTTGATAGAGAAGGGAAGCTACGGGCAATTTGTGGTGGTGGAAGATATGACCGGTTACTCTCTACATTTGGAAGTGATGACATTCCAGCTTGTGGTTTTGGATTTGGAGATGCTGTTATAATGGAAGTATGAAAATCTCTAGTTTCTTTTGCTCCATTGATATTTCTGAGAAGTTGACAAGTAAAATGCTTGTCATGGGAGAAACGATCTTCTTTTGAGATGATTTGCCCTTTTTTTTTTTCAAAAGCAGTTTTGTTCATTAGAGTGGAGAATCCACTTCAATTAGTGCTATCTCCCACACTTGGGTTCTGTCAAGTTTTGAACTTTATCAATTTAGGGAATCTTGTTTTAGAAAAATCACTTAGCATTTTTTTTTTTTATTTTTACTTTTTATTTTTATTTTTCATGATTCTCCAATAATGACTTGTTGTGTACCTGAATTGTGGCAGCTGCTAAAGGAAAAAGGACTTGTGCCTGACCTAGCGCGCCAGGTAGAAGACATTGTATTCCCATTGGATGTGGAGCTTGAAGGACCAGCATCCAAGGTTGTGTCCTCTCTTAGAAGGAAAGGCCGCAGTGTTGACCTTATAGAAGATAAGCGACTTAAGTGGTGCTGCATTCTGCCAGAATCTAGTTATTTTTGTATCTTCTACATTCTATTCTTATTAATTTTGCTTGTGTTTTCATTCACAGGGTTTTTAAGCATGCTGAACGGATCAATGCTAGCAGGCTTGTCTTAGTTGGAAATTCTGAGTGGCAACGAGGTATGGTTCGTGTAAAGAACCTATCCACCAGAGAAGAATATGAAATCAAAATCGATGAATTATGCTGAGTGTCATGCTTTATTAATTTTGTTGTAATATCTCGCCGTCAGTTATTATTGAGGTTTTCCTGCTTATTCATTGTTGATCCAAATAACGAGATGCTGATAAGATAAGGTGGTTCATTTTTTCAATGGAAGAGATGTATGATTAATATTTTTCTATAATCGCATTATGAGTACTGATTATTTTTTCAAAAGATGGTCCCAGATTTTTCTAAGTCACACAGTGGCAATCAGAGTTCTGCATCTCATGGTGCTAACTGATCTTCTGTGTTACTATTTGTCTCCTATAGTAGTCCAATCAGGCTGCTTGATTTATTTTCAGTGGAGATTTGCTGGACCCATCACTGTAGCTTGAAACTTTCGTCAATAAATCTAGGTAAAATTATAGAGCAATTGTGCTAGTTTTCCTTGAAGACGGGGTCTCATATCCCTTCTTTTCTTCTGCTTCACTTGCATGGTTTCTGCATTACTTGAGCTCAAGACCTGGAGCTTGCTGGTGCTCTAGTACTGAGCTCTGGGTGCAAACTGGCATTTGCTTGTTCTAATTTCAAGTGATGCCATGTCTTTTGATTCTTCTAGCTCCCAATTTGCACAAAACCCCATCTATAAAGGGAAAAGTGGCCTGATCCTCAGCAAGCCAGCCGGAGAAAAATTTAAGATCAAGCCTGGTATCATGTGAGAAGAACAAGGAAAGATCATACTCAAGCTGAAGTTGCCAGAGATGGGCAACCAAAATCCTTCAGTTGCATACTTCCATGGAGATATGTGAGTTGCAATAAAGACTCAGTTTGAGCTAGTTTCAGATGAAAATTAGTATATCATGATGAGGACTCTGATTGGTAAGGCTTCTTGAGCTTGTTCCTGCATGAATTATATTTTGACTAGGATGTGGCACTTGCATTTCCTGGTTCAAATCATAATATTTTTACCCTGCTTCTCTGTATTTTTATAAAATATTTTATAAATAGACGGTGGTTAATAAGCATCTCTTATATGAGACAAAAAAATGCAAATTGAACTGCACCTTCCCACTATTCAAATCTGTACAGCCCTGGATTAGAGATTTGCTCAAAGTAGCTTATTACAAATTCTTGTGACACATTTTCTTAGGCTCATCTAGACTTCAACTGCTTAATTTTTGACAAAAAGAGATCTCTGCGAGAAATTCTGATGGAATTGAGAAGCAGACAAGCATTTTTAGATTTCTTGTTGGGTGCCAAGCCATGAAACCAGAACTAACAAGATGATACTTTAAGCCCTGTTTTGAAGAATAATCAGGAGCTGGTGATGAGTTTTTGTTTGTCTAGTGTGTTTGGACTTTGCACTCAGATATGATCTTATATGTCTATCCAGAGTAGAGTATGTAGCATCTTAATGACTGATTTCCTTGTTGAGTGCCAGGCTTTTGATTTTTGAAAGAGAGGAGGGATGGGGAACTGATGGTTCTGGCTCTTCAAAAAATGCTTGGCAGCAGTCGGCGAGCGGTCTTTTGATGCATTTCTTGTTGTTTGTCAAGGCAACTGAAATCCTTGGTACTCTGCATCTTTCTTATTACTTGGTAGTGAGGCCTCGTCCAGATTCTAGGATAGGTGTTTCATTTCATAACACCTTTGCCATGTAGAATGGATGAGACAGACAATGTAATTCAGTCAAAGGGCTAATATTATAACTAACTATATTAGTATGTGCGGTCTAAAAGAAACTCCGCAGAACTCAAGTCATTCGCCAGGCTAATTCGGACATACCTAACAATGAGGAGCACTCAATTATACTTTATCACTTGTCGGAATTGATCGGATCGCCATGGTCAAGCTATTTCTAGTGTATACTGCAGGGAACAACGATAAATGATAATGTGAGTGGGGATGCAAAGAAAGTGCCGATGTCAAAACATTAATTGAAGAGGAATAATGGATTAGGGATTAACTGGAAGTCAAGGAACAGCAACAACATTAGCAACTAGGAGTTCTCTCAAAAAACATTAACAATTAGGAGGCGGTTAGCAACCAATAACAACAATAACCAGGAGGAACCTAGGGATTAAGAAGGAAGCTTTTGGCTAGAAGAGATCCTGTATTAGTGAGGGATAATGGTTAGATGGGAGAAAAGATAAATATCAATACCACAGATTCTATAAAGTTGAAATAAATATTTATTGAGCCAATAGCTTGTAACATCCTTGAGGTTATTGATCATAAGGATACCTTTTCTTCGCATGAATTGTTTTTATATGTAAATGACGACATTAGTACATTAGATGGGAGAAGAGAAGATCAAATATCAACACCTCTGATTCTGTCAAGGTTAAGATAGATATTTATCGAGCCAATGACTCGTAACATCCTTGAGGTTATCGAGAAGGATACCTCTTCTTTGACATCAGTTGTTTTTTGATATGTAAATGACGATATTGGCACAGGCTTGCATGGCTTAATAAAATCTATCCAACATGACCAACATAGAATTGCTTATGAACCTCCTCCACTTGATCTTATAGGTATAATATTTATCTAAATAAACCTCATGCATTCTGGAACCGGGAAAGTACGCATGCGAGAGGCCAACTTTGTAACGTCATATCTTCAAGTGGGTCCAAACCAAAATGTTTCTGCATATAATACCACGAGTCATAAAAACTGACATTGTAGAGGAAATTTCGAGATACATGCATGTAGCTGGAATTGATTACAGATTATTATAGCAACATCACACCAGACAAGAAATTTATTGCCCTTGTACTTTACCGGTCCTACCAAGCATAGCTTTCCATTTAGGCATGGATCTTGTGCACGTTCCAGTATTATTGACCCACCACAACCCTACATTAACACAAGGAGAGGAGATCTACAACACTACAAAGTACATAGACATTCCTTCTCTGAGCCAGTAGGTCTCTCGCAAATAAAGCACTCTGAGGTCACATATTTTCCTTCTTTGCACCCCCTCAGCTGGGGACGAAGGTACCCACATAGCCAAATCCCGCAATGAAGAATGCTGAAGCTTGAAGGAACAAGTAGATGTAAAAGTGGTCATGACCAAATGTATAGTCATAGATTGCACAGTAGAGGAGGAATGAGCCCATGAATATCTCCAACAGATGGATCCTGGTATATTTAAAAAAAAATAAAAAAAAATCCAATAACTGCTCTGAGCTACTAAATCTGTATGTAGTTGCTAGATTAATTGTGTATAACCAGTGATAGCAATTGCAATGTTCAGGCAGTTTGTATGTCAATCACTCCATAGCGTACCTGTCACCAATTTGAGGGCGCTTCTTGGTCTTGCTCTTAGTAGTGTTAGCCTTCTGTTTCAGGGCACTTCCTAGCTTGTCCGTGACAACCCATTCGTTGACACGGTTCGCCTCCAAAAGCCCTATAATTGTAGCCTTAGCTCGGTGCATGGACATCACATTCTCAAAAAGGATCCAAAAGATAAGCAAGTGTATGGACCTGTAATGAACAAAAAAATAATCTCTGCGATGATAACCATGTAATAACTAGTTTAAGAAATGATAAATTAACCATATGTTTAGATAATTTTCTTGTTTGGTTAAGATGCAGCAACAAAATACTACCATTAATTAACACTTAATCATTCGTATACTGAATAAATTATACTACATCTTTTGTGACCTTTAAAAGTAACAATATATTGAATCAGTCCCTGAAGAGAATCCAGGCATGCATTTAGCTGTTTCAGCTAGTCTGTTCCCCCCCAAAAGAACATATTTATGATATGCAGTAATTTGACATGCCTTGGAGTGCTTATAGCATTGAGGATGGTGATGGTGGCTGGAATATAAACAGCAACAAACTTTGGAAGAGGGATATCTTGAACCAACACGCAGGCGGGGATAACAACACAGTAGAAGAAGAAGGTGACGAAGTGTGCCACTATTTTCCTCACGAAGAAGAAAGCATATAAGACATGAAACTTCTTCCATATGGATACCCTCTGCACAAGTGAGATATGGATCTAATAATGTATATTATCTGTAAAACGAGCAAGTAAAAATTGCATGATCTAGTAAAAATTAGATCAGCAGACCTAGCGCCATTGCTGCGTCAAGTCATAATTTCAGGTTCATCGACTTACCTCGCAATTCGCTATCTCCTTGAACATCTTCCGGAACAAATTGGCAGGACCACATGACCATCTATGTTGCTGATATCTGTATGCTTTGAACGTGCTCGGTAGCTCATTCTTCACCTACGAAATAGTTAATTTTTGGTATTCGCATTTTGTTCAGCTAGAAGATAAAAGAGTCAAGAATTCATTGTGATATCCATATGTTAATTATGGAGTGCTTACTGATAGGTCCCCAATAAAGACGAACTTCCATCCTCGAAGACTAGCTCTGACAGCCAGATCCATGTCTTCCACAGTTGTTCGATCTTTCCATCCGCCAGCATCATGAAGAGCCTGAATCCTCCAGACTCCAGCAGTCCCTGCATATGGAATTCCAAACATTAGATCTGCATGGGTTTGAAGAGCATCCATGCATGCATGATCCGATCGATGTCTACAAATTAAAGCTTACCGTTGAACCCGAAAAAGGAACACGTAGAACTGCCCACTTCTTGCTCCACGCCGAAATGGTAATCTAGCGACATTTCTTGGAGTCGGGTAAGGAGACACTCATCCGCATTCACTGCACCAAATTTTATCAATTTGAACGTCATGGAATTTGCTAGTCTTGGAATTAGCATGACAACGCTAGCTAGTCATCTCTTCTGTTCACAATACGTGTGATGGTAGGGAGGTCTTGCTTTTCAAGAAGTACAACTAAAGTTTGCACCACTGAAAATAAATGCTAGCTTCAAACGAACTTTTTATGTAAGAAACCCACCAAATCTCCATCGAGCTTGAACCAGTGCAAGATCATCATTGCTCAGGAGATACGGTATCGTCCTCATCAAGTAGTCTGGTTCGGGCTGGAAATCGGCATCAAATATCACCACGAATTGACAGTCTCTCACATAACTCTTGCTCAGGCCTTCCCGTAGAGCACCAGCCTTGTAGCCATTTCTGTTGTGTCTGTTCTCGTACTTGATATTCACTCCCTTGCTCGCCCATCGCTGGCACTCCAACTCCACGAGATCCTGCATGCAGTCACAAAAAAGATGAGGGAAACTTTCGCATGCAGCCACATCTTAGTCTACACCGATATATAGGAGGAACAATTCCCCAGTTAGATCTGGTATACCCTTGTGACAGGGTCCGTAGAATCGTCAAGCACTTGAACTACGAGTTTATCCGACGGCCAATGCATCCCACACACCGCACTGATCGATAGCTTGTATACCTGCAATAGAAAATGAGGCACCGAGATCATTTATTTGACCAGCACTAATTCTAATGGAAGCTTATGCCAAAATAACCTTGCGTGAATACTTTTTCCAAGGAGTTTTTTCTTCAGAAAGCTCTTTATTTATTTGTTTGTCCTGTATATATTTCTCTTATAATAAAAGCGACAACAAATGCTTTGACACCAACAAAAGAACTTTGCCACCGCCCCCGTAAAGGGGGTCATGCTGTGGGACAACTGTCCTCGAACATCCAAGTGTTTGATATTGCCAAGGTGTCATGTGCACTTAGATGGGCATGGCATGCAGCATGATGATGCCATGCATCGTGTTTGCATCATGGTTACATATAACCTACATGCATGTAGCACACTTCGGAGGAATTTGTTAATAGCATAAAAGCCATAACATTGATTTTTTTTTTTAATAAGTATTTGAGTACCCCACATCTTGCATTTCGGCATCAGAGAGTATAGCGAGCTTCAGAGATCAAAGAAATGAGGTATGCATGAACAATTGGTAGTTTTTTCACATGATTTTCACTATGGATACCTCTGGCGAAACATTTATTGCAATATATTTAAGCTCGACCAAAATCATTAGGCCCCTAATCAGATCTAAACCTTCCCCTGAGTAGATTGAGGAATATATGGTTGAGTGCACAAGAAAAAATGGCCAATTTAATGGAAATGAAATTAAAATTTTTATTTTTTTAAGAAAAAAAGATATGGGAAATGAATTGAAAATGGCCTATCCAAATTTTTCGTTCTTCATAAGAAAAACATGCATGTCAACATAATTACCCATGGATTTACCATGTCGAAATAGTAAAATGCTAAATGATTAAGAAAATGATTTCTTTATATATGGACATTAAGAAATTAATATCATCCAACACCAAAGCTCAAATTCCCGGAGAAACTATTACAAATATGAGTTAGAATATACTGACATCATTTTTTTTTATTTCTCCCTAAAAATGTCTTGTCTAATAATTATAGACATAATTAAATAGCAATAATGTCAATTTTTGTGCAAGCTGATTAGCAATTCGTCTAAGACATACCTCTTTCTCATTGTACATGGGGATCTGAACCAAAACCATCGGATAATTCTTGGTGGCCTCAAGTTCTCGCCGGACGGCGTCTAGTTTGTACTTGGTGTACCTCTTCTTCCTCAAGAGCTTCACGGACAGGATCACGATCGCCATGTAAACTCTTTCCAGGAACAGCATCACAGACATCGACCCGCACAGGATCAGAGCGATCTGCAGGAATGGCAGAACCAATGGCTTACGGATTTGCCTCCACGCCAGCATGATGTCGTCGGCGATCCCATTGGAAGCACCAATGTCAGGCTCGGGCTCTTTGAAGATAAGGTCTCTCATGGCGATCGACCTGCAATTACGTGCCTGAGAGAGGCTGTCAGTGGGTGAACGGTGAACCCCCACCGGAATTGAGAGGTGTTGGGTTCTCGAGAGGTACACACAAACCTAGGCTTGGCCGGGCGCATCCTTATATAAGCCGTGGTATGGACGGTGAAAAGAGATAGCGTGATGTGGAAGGGTGTGGTGGCGAAAGAGAGAGAAAAGTTGGTGGCACCCAGGGACACGGGTTGCATGCAGGTTTAAAGGAAGCACTAGGAAACAGGCTTCTCCAGAGGTTGGACGTACTCGTTTCAGAGAACCGACTCACTTATGTAAGACACTTGCTCTTTTCGAACTTGTTCTTAAAAGATACACCAGCTTTATTTACCAAAAAAAAGATGTACCACCTTTTCTACTAGAGAGATTCACTCTCGGAAGCAAGATAAGTCTCTTTATTGGTAACGACGAGGAATGCGTTGTACTATTTATGAGAATAAAAATAGATGGCAAGCTCTGGGTGCTGTGGTTAGGTTATGAAGACGGTAAACTTGTCCTTTGCATTGCTACTTCAAAGCAATACAACTCGCTATATGGATCTATCTGCAGTATGTTGAGTACAGCTCACAGGGCGTAAGATGTGAACAAAAGAAATCTGAGGTCACTTGCCTTTTGTTCTACAGATCGCAACAAAAGCTGGTTTCTTCTTTTGAAAGCTGGTGGATGATTTTTGACATGCAAACTCAAAAGTTTTTTTTTTAAAAAAAAAAATTAAATTGTACAATGTGATTTCAGTAGAGCACCTCATACGAGGCATACGAAGTCACCTGATAATTACGTATTGATATTGTAGTATGCATAATTATCATATGTTTCACCTATTTGGGATCGGTATTATAAATCCTTGCTAGTGTTTCTATTAAGGGTTACTTTTAAAAGTTATTGCGAGTTATTTACTGCTCTCTGTGATGTATTGCTTTTTGATTTTTTTGGCTGTATTCATACACATTATGTATGAGACTTCCGTTTTTGGCACAAAAAAAAAAAAATTATTGCGAGTTCTCTTAATATCTCTTTTTGCATAACTTGCATCTATGTTAACTTAGGTTCTCTTTAACTTTTTGGATTTATTGATGAAGACCTAAATACCTCTCTCATTGCAGGCCTCTTAATTAGATTTAATCCGTACCATCTAAATCTGTTCTCCATTGTTTTGCTCTTAATTGGTGCCACTACTGCACCTTCTTTAGCATGTGTTCTGATTTTATCCTTCTTAATTTCACCACATATCCGCTACAACATTCTCATATTTGCTGCATTTAATATCTCAGACACTCTCATTACTCAACATTTTGAAGCACGAAACATTACAACATTGATCATGCTTCTATAAAATTCTCCCTTAAGATGTTAAGGTATGCATTACTTGTTTACCACCCTAGAAGCACTTCACTGTTGTATTCATATATCAATTTTACTATATTTATTACATATGCCATCATCCATATATCTTATTTCTTATGTATGTATGTATGTATGTATGTATGTCATGTCATGTCATGTCATGGCTATGTGTTAGCGGCAGCCGTAGACTTCGTCTGGTCAAAGACGCAACTTTGGGCCGGACCGTTTCCATTTGGGCTTCCAAGTCTTTGACTCTTTGCTCCGTGAATTAAATCTAAGTTGAGTGTGACGTGAGTCACCATGGTCACACCTTGATTCCAACGCCCCTCTTCGATCCGCACTGGAATGGACGGTAGAGATCGTTTTATCAGGCGGATGAGCCGGATCGCAAAGGGTAGGGTTCCGGCGCTGCGAGCAACTACCCGAAAAGAAGGAGAAAATTCCTCTCATTGCATCCGGCGGCTCGATCGAACGAGAGAGACGGAGAGAGAGAGAGGAGAGGAGAAGAGAGATGGGAGGGAAGTGTCCGCATAGGAAGGTGAAGAAGCGGAGGTTCTCGCACAAGACGGCTCGCCGCTCCAATTTCCTCCTCAAAGATATCCTCCTCTCTTCCCTTTTCCTCTTCTTATGATCATTGTTTTCGTTCTTTCCTGCCGTCTCTTCTCTTTTATTTCGATTCTTTTGTTGCATTTTAATGTGATTCGATCCATCTTCGTTCGATTTCTTTAACCTAAAAAGATTGATTTCGATGATGATGATGATCACGTGACGACGTGGTGTATGGCGAGCTGTTGAAGCTAGCGGAGGGGGCAGAGGCGAAGCCCCAGCCCCTGGATGAGGACCTCCCCGGGATGGGCCAATTCCATTGTCTCCACTGCGAGTACTCATCAATCTCAATCTCAGCCCATATATATATATATATATATTATATATATATATATATATATATATATATATATATATATATATATATATATATATTCCTGCCTTTTTGTCATTATCATTATTATTATTATCGTGGATCGGATCTTTACGGGGTTTTCATTTTTATTGTTTTAGCCGGTATTTTGCTAATGAGGATGTGAGAGATGAGCAATTCCGCTCGAAGCGCCACAAGAAACGGTAATTTGTTCTCTCTCTCTCTCTCTCTCTTTCTAAAAGAAAACTATCATTTTTGCTGCGGGTGTCGCTATCGATTACGAATAAATTTATAATGATTGCAATATAGTGGGTCGGTCATGGGTCACCTAATAGATGGTTTGTGAATTATTAAACTCTTTAGTGCTTCATTCTCAGGGGCGGAGCCGTGAATTTTATGTAGAGGGGGCACAAGTATAACTGTTTATTTAAAGTCTAAACAACTAGCAGGCCAAAGAGAAAAACCTATTCTTGTACATTTTTTAAAATTCACGAGGACGAACTTTAATCAAGTTTTTTTTTAAAAGAAGAAAACAGGCCTTTTTAAATAGTGCTATAATTATACTCATAATCCCATTTGTAGCATTTTCCGCTATATAACAATGATGAATAGTGCTATAATAATACATATTAGAGGGAAGAGGGCCTTTTCGTTCCTTGATCAGCCGATCATGCAATCAGTTGGAAGGGCATTGATCAATGGGCCAATAGGAAAATCTTAGAAGATTTTCACTCACCCTCTCGCTCAGGCATCACCTTGTAATGATAATAAGAATAATTAATGCTTAAATCTTAAAAAAATGTATAAACACACACAATATAGCAAGATTTACCGTATCAGTACCGAACTCTATACTGTTGTCACATTAGCACTATGTCGGTACGGTACGGTATGGAATATTTTCGGCGTACCGAGTGTCGGTATGCCACCTGTATCGGGTACTGATACCGAAACGGTACGATATTATATATCTTATACCATCCGGTTCAGGCCGGTACGATGAACCATGGAATAGGAGTGATAATATTAAATACTTCTAAAAAGCAAATGAGTTCCAAAGGTCCTACCATGTCTTTCCACAATACCATTTGTCCAAGGCTTAATTTGCAATTCTTCTGTAATACTTGCATAAAAATATTATGCTCAAATCAATTAATTTGGTGCCAAAAATAAGAATAGGATGATAAGCTTTTAAGAAAAATAGAATAATATGTTGCCGAAGAAAAGGTAATAAAAATGCTTAAGAAAGCCTTCGCCAGAGCCAGTGTTGAGATGTAGGTATATAAATGCTTCTCTACCTCTGTGTAGTGAGAGAGAGGGGGGTGACCTAGGTGGTGTATGTGGTGGTGTCTTGCTGTGGGTCATCTCTCAACCACCACGAGGCTGCTTGTGAGTTACAAGAGGAAGTAGTTGGAAATTTTGAGTTTTTATTGAGGTTTAGTGAGATAGAGAGGATAGGAGAGGAGATTGGACACTAAAAGGATTGCAAAAATCGAATTGAAGCCCCCTCCCCCAAACTAAAATAATAATAATTATAATAATAAACTAATTCAAGTGGTTCACTAGATTTGAGATTAGGAAAGTAAGTGGCTCACTAAGTTTTAAAATGTGAAGTTACGCTGCCCATCACAGTGGGCCTAAGAGGGGCATGGTATAGTATGGAGATTTGGACCTAGAAGAGGCACCCTCGTATAACAGTGGCTTTCTCTAGAGTAGGGGGCATAGCACACCCCCCTTCCCTCCACCCTCGTATAATCAGCACAACATGCATGCCTTATTTATGAATGTAATTTATGTTGCAAGGTGTGCATTTCTCATAAGCCTCATTGTGATGTATATGCCTCACCTTGTACAGCCTCCTTGTGAGCCTCAGGGTCTTCTAGGAGAACTTTGTCTAGATGTATCAAGCAATATATGCCTATAATGAAACTCTATAAACAATGGTATTATAGCCACCTATTACTGGCTTTTAAAGTTTTTCTGTGTGTCCTTTTTTAGAGAACCAAAACTTATAAGAAGGGTTAATAATGGATCAGCCCAGGCTCATTTATTTTAGAAACATAATGCTTGTGCGTGGCCCAAGCTCCGGAACACAAGGCTTAGACCTGACCAATGGCCAAAATCAACCGAGGGTTTGAGCCCCACCCGCCCATCGTGGTTGACTTCTTGTTGTAGTGATCAATCCTCCTATTTGCTTTTCATGACTCCACTCCTCCAATGGTTTCTTCACCTCTACCTTTGCCAACCCTCCGTCTCCGCTCCAATCTCCTTCTCTACAATGCGTCCACTCCTTCCATCGCAATCATTGCCGCCTTCACTTCCCTTCCTTCGACCTTCTAGCAGTTGACGGACCTTGTTCTCTTAAGATGGGCATGACAACAAAAGGAGCCAATAGAGGTGGACGGCGATGATGGTAGCACGATGGCGACTGGAGGTGACAAAGTTGTCCTAGGTCTAGCAGTGATCAAAGAAGGATAGATGAGAGCAGAGTAGAAGGATTGAATCTAGATTAGGGCTCGAGAAGATGAGAAGATAGGAGGATGGGAGGTAATTGGGATGAGTTGATATATTTTGGGATGGATGGGCTTGGGCTGGCCCATTGCAAGTCCAAACACAATACACACCTAAAATTTGAGGCCCACTACCTACTTTAATATGCCCAACCTGGCCCTAAGTTGGCCTAGCCCAAAGAGCTTGGGTTGGCCTTGGCCCATTACCAGCCTAAAGTGAGAAGCCAAAGTTACCATGCTCTTTACGAACTCTAGTAGCCTAGTTGCCACCTTATCCTTGAATAGCATGGAGAAGTCCTGTATAAATAAAGGGATACACTCTTGTGAGTATAGCTAGCAGAAATATTGAAGTTAATTCTATGATATATATATATATAAAGAGCATTTTAGTGCATGAGGCTTGCGCCACTATAGGATCTGGAGAGGGTCAGATGTAAGCAACCTTAGCTCTGCGTGCGGAGAGGTGGTTTTTGTGTTTCGAATCTGTGATACCTTGGTCAGAATAGAGTTACATCTATGATCTAACTTTTATTCCCCCTTTGTGTTTCATTCTTACTCTAACCAAGCTGTGTCACCTTGTATACTTGGTTCATTGGTCACTGCTGCTGTCTTATTTATTCCAAACCAGGTTTGTGGGATCCAGTGGCAACATGTTGTAAGTCAATATTGGAGGCAGTTAATTGTTTTGGTTATTTTTTGTGGGTTCATCTAAGTTAGCTTCTGCATCACTTTTTCAATTGGGACAAATTATGTTTTTGTTGTTAGTTCCTCTATCCAATTAAGGCGCTTTCCTTGATTGAAAGGGTGAAGGCATTCTGGAGTTTATTGGGTATAGAAGATAGAAAACGATGCAAAGGTTTGTGTATGGTCAGTGAGGCAACTCAAGCATGTTCCTGCTCACGAGGTCAATCGACATGATGCTCAATTAGATTATTCTTTTCACTGCACTAGTAATAAGCTTTATCTAATATGGTATGTCTATGTTAAACTGGTGTGGGACTTGCATTGTGATTAGCTTTCCATATACCATGTATATTTACTCTCCAGAAAAACTAGATCTTGCAATCTCATGCTTGTTGATTTCCAATAGTAATCTAGGTGTTGATTATGGATAATTTTTATGACGCAAATCAAACATAGCAAGAAGATCAATCTCAAATGTGAAGACAATAGAATGTTTCACAGTTATTTTAGTGTTTAAAAGTTATAAACTACAACTTTTGACATAGTAGTGCAAGCAAGGTCTGTGTGTGTTTAGCTAGACATGTAGAGTGATTTGTTCATCTGTTAGGTTTAATGAGATCGAGCATGAAACTGGGCTTAATAATGCTGTTTAGGTCGATTCAAGCCTCTGACTTGTGAAGCATGACCATCCATGCAGGCCACTGATTACCTGTGGTACTCAGAGAAGAATGTGATGGAGGCAAGCATCGTGTCTTGTCAACTATTACTTGATGAAGGAATTGCATGGTTTCTTACTAATCAAGACATGGGAATGGGTTTGGCACTAACATACAAGCAAATTATATGCAGTATTTGATTTAATTAACTGTTTAGGAGATCTCTTATTGAGCTGATAAAAAATTAAGCTGCCATTTTTTGTTTACATTCTACTTCCAGTGATGACCTAAAGTTCTGAATTTACACATCCTATATTGTGCACTTAATATCCCTGAGGAAAAACCCACTGAAGATAAATATTTGATAGGGTAATTTGCATAAAATTATTTCCAGTTGTCTCGCTAAAAGGTTGGCCATCATTGGAAGATGTTAAAACATATTGCCAAGTCTTGAATATTTAGGACTCACTGCAAGCTAGCCTGGCTGATTGAGATAGACTTCAGCTTTGGACCCTCTCTCACACACACACTCTCTCTCTCTTAAGAGAGCGGCCCATAGGAAATGTGCTACAACAAGGGGTAGCTCTTCCAAGTGCCCCTAAACATCTCCCAACCTTGAAGAGGGCAGGAGTCAGATCCAGGTCTGCAAAGCAACCACCAGGAGACTCTATCAGCAGGCTAATCTGGGATATGATGAAAGAAATTGGGGTAGGTTGGACTGTGAGTTTTTGTTTGTTTATATGGCCGTCTTCATGTTTCTCAACACTGCCCTTGCTACACTGGGAATGCTTGTAGACCGAAAGCGATTGGAATGTCTGCTATAATGTTTGTATATTCATTTGATCTTCGTTGTCTGTGGTTGCTTCAATTGTTTGTTGCTCTGATTGACTACGTGCATACGAAGAAAAGGTATATATTTTATTAATCAACAGAATTTTGTTGTTAAAACGCATGTTTCTTAGATGAAGGATTCTCTTTGCATTCAACTGAGTCTTTCATGTTTCCAACAACCTGAAGTTTCAGCTATTTGGGCATTAAAAACTACATTTTAATCCTATCTTATGATGTCGTAGGGTGAAGCAAATGACGGGACCTGCTCCTCACACTCAACTAGATGCTGAGCTAGCTGCTGGAATGGGAATGCCTGATAATGGTCCGAAGCTCATGTCAGCATGAGCCCTTCAGTTTTACAGTTATTGTAGCTGTTAACAATTCACAGTACCGGCAATATAAGTGGAAGGCTTTCTGATAAAGAAGATGTCGGCAGATTCTCTATGTCCAATTCCAGCAGAATCTTTTCACCTTTGTGCAACACCACTTATTCCTGAAGGAGTTGGCATGTAGAATTTGCTAGTATAATTTATGTCCAATTCCTCCACATGCTTTGTTGGTGATGGAGTTTTCTGTCTGATTATATCATGGAGGCGGAATGCTGTTCTTGAAGGTTATAATAATTCATGCCAAACATCTGCAAGGGTGTCACAAAGAAAAGCCATCTTAGTATTATAGACCTCAAGCCATCTGAGGTTCTAGCTTGGTAGGTCTGGACATGCGGTCCATGCATTGTTGGGTCGAAACAGAGAACGACAATTAAGATCCTGTTTGAGGCTATCATTTGATATCTTACTATTTTCAGATCAATTTTCTCTTTTCTGAAATAGTAAATAGATTGAATCTCATATTATTTGTTCTGCTTGTGGGATGTGATATTATGTGCTTTTATATTGTAACAAAGTGTGTTTTTTTCTTGAACTTTTAATAAGTAGGGCGCAGGGGGGATTACATCTGTCATGACACAAACAGTTTGGCTTATAAAGCGTTGGCTTTATTAGGCTTTTTCAAGTTCTGTTGTAGTGAGCTATATCTAACCTTGTTCGCTTGCTTAGTAGCTAAACCATCTAATTAGCGGAATCATTTAAGCAGCATCTCCTTCGGCTAGATGCATGAAGAACTACCTCCATGGCAAGATGTATTAGTGTGCGCAGATTTGGTTGGGTCCCGCACTGACGATTTAAGGACCATTTTGCCCTCAAATTTAATTTGCTAATCATAATTTTGTTGGGAAATTAAAGATGTAATTGGAGTGGGGGAGAACTCGTGCGGGCGTGTGTTTAGTTCTAAATCAGTTATTCGCTGGATAAATCTTGGATATTTATATAGAATTAAGAAACCCAAGTAATACCTTCTGGCTAGCCATTTTGGGTGAGGTCTTGAGTTGTGATAGAGTGGATGGGTCATGATGGTTTTTCTTTTATATACTATTCATCAGAAAACTTTCTTTTATCATGCCATAATCCCTTCTTATCGTCTGATAGGCACATGCCTGGATCAGGGGTGCTATTGGATTGGGTTTGGGTTTTACCAAACCCACATTTGTGTCCATTTGAGGTTTCAGATCTAAGTTTTACTCCATCACAGTGGTCCGGTTTGTTTACAAGTTTGAGTAATAAATATTATATTTTGGAGGGTGTGTATATTAGGTTCAGATCTGGCTATCCATCAGGTATCGAATATTGTACTTTGAAGAGTTGATCAAGTTACCAAAAAAAAAGGGTTGATCAAGTTAAATGGCCGAAGTTTGTAAACATCCAATATAGGCTAAACAAATTAAATTATGAATAAAAAGCACTAGATGGTGAATTATAGAGCAATAAATGACTAAAAATTTTAAAAAAACACTTGACGTTAAGCATAAATGCCCATATTCTAATATATCACTATTTTCATTTTTCAATTGGAAGAGATATGAATAAAACGAATATTATATAACATGTACATGCATGTGTCTACGTATGCATGCAATAAACTAGAAAACTTATCTGGTATCGAGTCATGTATAAAAATCTCCAACTATATCCAATCCAAAATTTTCAACAAGTTCAGCTTTGATTCCATTTTGAACTTGTCATTGACTAGTTCGGGTCAGATGTAGGTCAAGGTCAGATTAGGTCAGGCCATATCCAAGGGCTGCAGCATGAACGCATGCCCATTGTCGATGAGCTGCTTATAGTCAAATTGAATTAGGTTTTTTAAATCCGAGCTTCGCCCACCTTTTTGACTAGCGTGCAATGCGTGGGCACAACACTGACACACAGCAGGTATTGTCGACCAGTTTTTTTTTTTTGAAGTCAAATTATCCAACCAACAAAGTCATTGATCATTTTCACATCATGTCCTTGTTCATCAGAATACGCATGCAGTGAAGGTTTTTTTTAAGTAGCATATTCTCCTCTGTTGGTTAAGACACCCATCTTTAGCCATGTCCAGTCCAAAGGCATTTTTGACTTCATTAATTGTTTAATCACCTCATTCTTAATCTATCCACAACAAAGTTGAAATCTTCTCATCATTCTTAATCGAGCCAGAACAATGCCGAAAGCTTCTCTTATACAAAGCGAATCAAATTTTATTATCCCTTTCACGCTTCCCCCTGTTATTCTGAATTTTGTACCTTACTCGGCCTCCTTGCCTTGCAACATAGAGCGGCTTCGAGCAATTTTCTAGGCCCATGCTGATGACAAACAAAATGGATCGTCTTATCTCTCTCCATCTCGACCAGCAGCTCTCCTCGACTCCTCCGCTGTGGCCACCCTCAGGCCAAATTTGAACGACAACACATGCCATAAAGAAAAAGTTTTGAGAATTTTCACAACTATGAAGGCATATCCATTCTAATTCTAAACCATAGTGGATGATAGCATTATTTGAGGGAGTCCACAATCCACACTCTTGTCCTCCTTGTCTTCCCACTGTCCTTTGGGTGGTCCTACCTCTCCAATATAGAGATGGTAGTCTCGCACAACCCACTACCTTCATCATGGGCAAGTTCGCTCGAGCTGCCATCCACTTCTCACCAGTTATGATGCCAAATAACTCCATGTTTTGGAGTTGCCACTAGCAAAGCGTTGGGTCTCTCTCACAAGTCTATACTCATGCCTGAGAAAAGGAAAAGGAGTTGGGGTTGGGTTGAAGGGTTGAAGGGTGTGACCGGCAGTCCTTCTTCCACTCTCCATGTCTCTCTTGTTGCTTCAGAGCTTGGTTATAACTGGGGTCGGAGTCCGGAGTCTGGGGTTCGGGCATGTGCGTGGAGGGGTCGAGCATCACATGAATCGAGACTGATGCTGTCCCCCAACTAATTCACAAGACTTGTGCATAGATGCTTCCTCCTTTTGTCATGCTATTTTTATTACCATTTGACAGCTTTGCTGAAAAGATTTGAGAGAGAGAGGGAGAGAGAGAGCAGGCTTTTGTAAGGTTTAGCCTTGTTCTATTTCAGACTTGCCAGAGCAGGCTAACGATTGAATAACTTTGGGGCCTTGGCTTTTGTTTAAGTAGACATGGAATTTGAAAAATATTGCCTTTCTTTCTCGCTCTTGATCATCATCATGATTGAGCCTGCATTGGTTTTGTCTTCACTACAGACGTTGATACGAAAGAGGTATCCTGGCAACCTCCTTACACAAGCTTTCACTATCTAATTAGACTATTCACCATCTGATGTCATGATATGAAGATGTGTTTATCCAAAGGCCATAATTCAGGGATTGAACTCCTCTTCCCTTGCAAGGAGGTTCAAAGTCTAAAACTCGATCGACATGTGTTTTGTCACGCCCCGAACCCGAACCTAGGCCCGGGACGCGCCAGACGCCGCACACCCGCACGGCGGACCGCACGGGCGTGCAAGGCTGAATAATCAGACACTCAAGTCACAACATCAGATCACAATATCAATACTAAAAATCTATCATTTATGATAATCAAATCAATAATTCAATTTCAAATGTCTCAAATAAAGTTGATAACATTTATTTACAAGATCAATTACTTATGACAAAATGAATCTAAATCTATCTATGTCCATTGTCATAAGTCCTCTCCTCCCGAATCCCCCATCAATCATCTCCTGCAATTATGTCAAAAACAGGTATGAGCTACAACAGCTCAGTAGGTAACAACATGCATAAAGTCACGATAACATGTATCAAAGCATATGCAATGTAACTACAGGTCATGTGCACAAAATAAATATGATGATCCGCAAACCAATCCGATACTCAAGTAATATATATATACCATCTCCGTCTATCATATCACGCATAACATAATCCACAGATCAAACCGCATGACTACGGCCACATCACCCAGTGGCATGGTCACACCGAAGTGTCAACACTCTGCTCCTAATGGAGCCCTGCACCGCAGTGCTGCACCCCAGGGTGCCCAATCTCTGCTCCTCAGAGCATGCTCCGCAGAGCCAAAACACCCCATAGTGCCGGAACTAGTTCCTCATACAAGTCGACAGGGCCAACGTTTCCACCCCATTGGCGGGAATCCTAGACAATAGTCACGCGGTCTCCAAAATCACATCCACAATTTCCAACAATCAAACTTAATATAAACAAAAGTTTTCAAAACCAATATCTACATAATAGATTTTCAGATGATCGATTTCCAGTCAAAAACATGCTTCTAAATAATAATGATGCCAAGAATATAAAATATATCAATATGCTGGAAATAATCATACACATATGCATAATACATGTAAATCATACTTTGAGTAAGGTTACCTACCTGGGTTCGCTTAAGAATCCCTGTCACAGATATCACGAACCCCTATTTAAAACATAAACATTAATTATTTAATTAACTAAGAAACATAATTTTTAAACTATTTCCAATTCCTTAAACTCCTAAGTTCATAGATCCAAGAATGGGCCCCTAAGATCAAACATAGACCCTAAAATCAGAACCCTTTAAACCCAAGTCAATTGTGGCCCAACACAGATTAGGCCCAATTGAACCAAACCAGATAACAGGTTCAGATCAGATTTCGGGCCCAACCCAAACCAGCCCACAGATCCAATCAGGCCCAACTCAGCCCACAAACAGGTCCCTAGCCCAACCCAAACCAGGTCTGATCAGACCAGATGAGACTCAAGTCAGACTAACCTAAATTTCTGACTCAGATCCAAACCATAACCCAAACCCATTCACTCAAATCCAGATCAAACCAAATACAAGGATTAGGTGGAACCGGTTCATAATCTAAACCGGTTCATGGTCTGATCCCCACTTGAGGCACGGATCTCAAAGCCAGGAAAAACCCAGGCCGAATGAAGAAGAAGAAGAAGAAAGAGAAGAAGAAGAAGGAAGAGAAGAAGAAGAAGAAGAAGAAGAGGGAAAGGAAGAAAAAGGGGGGGGGGGGGGGGTGGCGGCCGGTGGTTCCGGTCGGCCCTCGGCGGTCGACCGTGGCCCTCGGCGGCGGCGCTCGGCCAGCCGTTGTCGGCCATCCCCCTTCACAGGCGGCGCCGGACGGGAAGAAGAAGAGAAGAAGAAGGAGAAGAAGAAAGGGAGGAAATAGAGGGAGGAAAGAGAGGGACCGGGGCTGGGAAGCCCGGCCCCCGTTCGCCCACCTCCGGCCGAACCCGTTTCGGCCGGATTGACCCCGGCCGGCCACCGTCGGCCGGCTGCATCTCACAAATCTTCCCCGAAACAGGGGAAGTGCAACCGGTAACATCACTCAATCCTCCCCCCCTTAAATCCAAAAAAAGAAACAAATAGGTGATTGTCTTCCTCACCTCCGGTCGTCGACGATGAACCCCGGCGGCGTTGGCGGCTCCGGCGACGACTACGGCTCCGGCGATAGTCTCAAGAAGAGGGAAAAATGAAGGGAAAGCTTCAAAATTTCAGAGGAATGGGGGAGGGATCGGGCTGCTCTGAGGGTTTCCTAACCCTCTTCACGAAGAGAGAGAGAGGAAGAGAGGGGGCTTGCGGGGGATTCGCTGGCCGTTCGGCCGGCGTGGTCATCGTGGGGAGACCACGATGACCCAACTGAAGTCGGCACTCCTTGCCGACTTCAGTTCGTTGGGCCCTAGGATGGGCCCAATTCGGGTCTTCACATGTTTATCCAAATAATTGACTTGTCAATGATTAATTCTTCCAATACTTCCATGAATGGCTGGTGGTGTTTCAAGTTCTTTTCCCAGAGAGAAAAACAAAACTTTTTTACTGGTGACTGTAAAAGCAAAGAGCATTATTTATGTTAATTTTCCTGATATATTCTGCAGATATAAGAAAGTCGTTAGTTGAGGAGTCGTAATCAGAACTCTGGAGTCTTTTCTAAATATCTAGGAACTGTTCGGCAATGGTGATATTTCTTGCTTGAGCGAAGCAAAACTTTTTCTAGGATTGACAACTGGAAAGTTTCTCGCATGAAACCATCTAAACCATTACCACTTCCTCATCATGCAGAAACGATAGAAAAAAAGGCATCCCTTTAATACTTTTATCATTTCAACTCAAGAATAACAATTGGTACTCGATATCCTTGGAAGAATATTATGGTCTTCAGTTTCCTCTCAACTAATGTCCTTTTCTTCCTTATCAAAAAGATCTGTCGTTTTCTTTTTGATAATGGAATCTAGAAGTAAGTAACTCGAAAAGGTTGAAAGAAAGCTCGAAAGAGAAGGAACGAGATAGAAAGTTATTTTCATCTCAAGACTCCAAAGCTAACCCAGCCATTCAAGTAGAGAATAAGATAAAATGTGTAACGACGAACTGCATGGCCTATTACTCGGCAGTGAAAGAATCAAACAAAAATCATGTAGGTGCTTAAAAAAGACCGGCCTTCAACACTTACACTTAATAAGTCAAATTAACCAAGTTTTCAAGTCAGATCATTTATTAGAAACTACCGATCCAAATGTCAATCCAACCAAGCAAATAATTTATGATGAAGCATGCAACTTCCAACTAGAAACAAGTCCACCTACTCTGAAAAAAAATTTGACTAGGACGTTCCATGCAAACTTGTGTGCTAGTTCCTATGGTTTCTTCCAAGCTGACGTAGAAAGAAGGCCGCCCCAACATTCTTTTTTCTTTCTTGCTTTTTTTTTTTTTTAAAAAAAAAACT
Source organism: Phoenix dactylifera (assembly GCF_051530095.1). Taxonomy (NCBI): domain Eukaryota; kingdom Viridiplantae; phylum Streptophyta; class Magnoliopsida; order Arecales; family Arecaceae; genus Phoenix; species Phoenix dactylifera. Next base: position 22,501,323 of record NC_143205.1, read on the forward strand.
AATCCCAGAGTCCATTTGGCAATCAGATCATCATAACTTGTTTCAAAATTCCACACTCTGACCCACCTAGTTATGACATTCTCGACTTAGTACTTCCAAGCTAAAGCCAAGGGGTATCCAAGCGAGGCATCTATGCCTCTGTATTCCATGAAGCAATCCTAGTGAAAGAAAACAAACAAGCCAGTCGCCTTTTGGAGGCCAACCACAAGATAGAGGCAGCACAGAAGACATCTATGCCTCTGTATTCCACCTCGAAGACATGGCCTCCGGGAACCAGTGATGAGAGGAATCTTCCTCTGCTCTTGCCCACCCGTACCTAATTTGCACAATTAATGCAGCACACATATAAGGCTGGTTATGATTATGTAAAACTCTGTACCAACTCAAATCCCCACTAGGATATATGGAGTCCCACTCGGAAGGGCATGCCGACTCTAGGACATCTGTTGTTCCACTAAGCATAGTCTAATTGCCGAATTAGGTGATCATGTATGTTAAAAGTTGTTATATCTTGTTGGACGTAGCCACACTTTTTGAGCTCATGACGTGGGTGTCACTCCCATATTATTATCTTCTCTTCCTCCCTCTTGGCAAGTTTCCATCTGTGGCATCTCTCTCCTTCCAATTCTCTGGTAGAAACTATAAACTTACTGCGCTTGCCAAGGTTCGAAGCAACAAAATTGAACCCATTGTAAGTAGATCTTATTTACAGATTCTATGATTTCATCATCCGGTATCATGCAAGTTTGTTTTCAAACTAGGACGTAATCTGTGCACGCATTTACTACCATTCGCCATTTTTCTTTTGAAACGAAGTACCTTTTACAAAATTGAATCTCAATTCCTTGAACGTTGGATTCGGCATCCAGATAAAGGGGGAAGAAAAAAAAAAGCCACTGTTGTGCCAACCCACTGCCTCACAACTTCTCGGTTGGTAGGGTTCTGTTTATCAATGCGAACAGAGCATATTAAATCTAGCATGAAAACAAGTAATCCTTTGTATGCGAATTTCCTGCAAACCTTAGAATTTTAGCAGTTAGCAGCTTGACAAGCAACCACCACCAAATTAATTTGAAGATACTCTCCCTAGCAAATAGGAAATTGAAGTACTGGTACGATCTAGATTGAATTGGCAATCATGCAATTAATTATGACAGGGTGCAGGGCTTGGCTTCGTCTTAGCAGCTCTAAATCTAAGATGCCGCTGGAAAACGAAACCAAGCTTCTATCTCAACCAAATTCTTGCATGTTCAGCGTGCAAACAGGTGGGTCACTGCATCACCAGCGGACAAGTGGTCCGGGAGACAGCAATAGATGACTGATAGACATACGAGACATGAAGCTCATGCTTCCCTAGTGATGTTAGATGCTGTTGTTACGATGCATAATTGCGGAAACAACACTGGAAATTGGATCGTTCCACCATTATTTCCGTTCACAAGGTGGTCCACCATCCAGGCTCGTGGTCCACATTTAATTGCTCAGTGTCCTGCACAAGAATATTAACTCAGGAGAGATTATGTACCATAAAATATATATATATATCGCTAAAAAGAGCATTTCATACAACAGATACATTCAATAAAATCAAAAAACATCATGTCTCAGTATTTTGGACAACTCTTTCTCCTCAGCATATAGAATATCTTCATAGTAACAGATCACATAAAAAGCCACTCAATTCGTAGCTTCACCAGTTTTTCTGAACACATTTCTCATCTAAAAAGCCACAATCATAAAAAATAAAAATATTTAAATGCAGCAAACCAGTTTTGGCCTGTTTGCACCACAAGTCACAATGATACCGCCTAACAAATATCATGCAACAGAGTGGAACAAAATCTACTTCCCAGCATTTATAAGAAGGACTAGCAGTGGACTGGATACTTAGGTCATAATAACTTAATTACATGACAAATACGATATTGCCCGAGATAAAAACAATAATAATAATAATAAAAACAAAACCACAGCAGAGGCAAGGTGGGTGCGGTGGCGACGGAGCGTGCTGCATTTTTTGTGTGTGTTTTTGATCTTCTTTCATCTCCTCTCGTGCAAAATTCCTCTCAATCATCCGCTTCCCTCCCACCGTTGGATGGTCCCGGCGCCCCCGCGCCGGGAGCGTGCGGGAAGCGCTGAAGCTGAAGCATCCTCGCATAGCAGCCGTCCGGGTGGTGGTTGAGCAAGTGGGAATGCGACCCCTGCTCCACCACCTTCCCCTCGTCGATCACCGCGATCGTGTGCGCATTCCGCACCGTCGCCAGGCGGTGTGCCACCACGATGGTCGTCCTCCCCGCCGCCGCCGCCGCCGCCCCCGTCCTGTCCAGAGCCTCCTGCACGCTCCTCTCCGCCTCCGCGTCCAATGCGCTCGTCGCCTCGTCCAGCAGCAGCACCTGCGCCTTCTTTAGCAGAGCTCGAGCAATTGCTATACGCTGCCGCTGCCCGCCGGAGAGCTGCACCCCCCGCTCCCCGACCCATGTCCGGTATCCATCCGGCAATGCGGCTACAAATTTGTGCGCGTTCGCCTGCGTCGCCGCCTCCACCACCTCTGCCTCCGTCGCCGACTCCCGCCCGTATGCGATGTTGTCGAAGATGGTGGTCGCGAACAAGCATGGCTCCTGCGGCACCAACGCCATTGCCCGCCTCAGCGACTTGAGATTATATTTCCTGATGTCCTTCCCATCTATCAGCACCCTGCCTGAATTCGGCTCGTAGAAGCGCAGAATTAAGGAGATGACCGAGCTCTTGCCGCAGCCGCTGGGGCCCACGAGGGCGAGCGTCTTGCCGGCGCGGGCGCGAAGAGTGAGGTCGCGGAAAACCGACACGTCCGGGCGGCTGGGGTAGGCGAAGTCGACGTGCCTCAGCTCGACGTCGCCGCGGAGGCGGTCGGGGACGGGGGCGGCGTCGTGATCGTCAGGCTCGACCTCGGTCTTCCGGTCGAGCACCTCGAAGACGGAGCGCATGGCGCGGCCGCCTTTGATGAAGTCGGGGGCGAGGGTCAGGGTCTCGGCGGCGCCGTTGGCGGAGACCATGAGGACCATGAAGACGCGGATGGTCTTCGAGAAGTCGGAGATCCCGTGCTTCACAAGCCAGGCGGCATACCACAGGCCGAGGGCGTAGGAGGCGTAGAGGAGGAACTGGGCTACGCCGAAGCCGCTTCCGGCGATCTGGCCCTTCCAGAAGCAGCGGCGTAGGGGGCTCTGGAGGTTAGCGGCGAAAAGCTGGGTGATCTTGGCCTCCGAGTTGAATGCTGCCACCGTCCGGACGTTCGCCGCGGCCTCCCCGGCAATCTGTGTCGCCTTGGCATGCGCCCTCTCCAGGTCGCCGGAGAAGCCCTTCAAGAACATTTTCTGCGACCACAAGATGCTCGATTAAATTTCAAAGAAAGCATCCGAGCGAAGGCCGGCTCACAAACATTTCCAGCCATCTATGGATACGTCCTGATGGCCTGCATGCAGTACCTGCAAAACGGTGGCGGCAACGACGACAGGGAACACCGCAATGAGGACGAGGGCAAGGCGCCACTGGAGGACAAACCCAGCAGTGCAGGCGACAAGCATGAGCGCCGAATTCTGCACGATTACCGATATCCGGTCTCCGATTGCAGACCTCACATTGTGAGCATCCAACGAGAGCCTTGCAGCAATCCTGGCACTGGCATTCTCCTCCTGGTCGAACCATGCAATCTCATTTCGAAGGACAGCGGAGAGCATCTTCTCTCGGACTCGCTTAGTTAAATTCTCCCCGACGACATCCCAGAAGAGATGCTGCAGGGTGTTGAAGAGCAGCGCGGCCGAGGAAACCCCGATCAGGAGGTAGCAGTACCTGCCAATCTCCCGTCTCATGTACCCGTGGTCCTGGGCATAGTAGACGCTGAGAACAGCACTCAGGACGTAGGCAAACAGGGCGCTGATGGAACCGCACGCCATCGACCCAATGGAGCCAATGAGAGCATAGGTCCATTCAGGCGAGTTCATTTTCGCAAGGCGCCAGAAGGAGCTGGCCTGGTCACGGAATGCGAGCTTCTCCATCCTGTGGTTGGGGTCAGTTGCGAAGCTGAAGTCGGACGTGGAGAAGTCGGAGAGACGGCGGGAGTACGGCGATCGGCCATATGACGAGTTCCTCGTGATAATTGGGGAGCTCACCGAGTTCCGAGCACTGGAAGGCCTGGTGGCATCGACTCGAACACTGAGTCACTAAACTCGGTGAAGCTGAGAATTGCAGTACAATAACTTGGGAGTTTGTTTCTGCTTACCTAGCACTGCTCTTCCTGGCATTGGCAATGGCAGCCTCATGGGCCTGCTCCTGCATGCGGATCAGCTTTGCATAGAGTCCATTGTCACCTTTGGTCATAAGCTCATCATGGGTGCCCATCTCGGAGACGCTCCCCTGCTGGAGGACTGCGACGACATCGGCCTTGCGGGTGGTCGAGAGACGGTGGGCGATGACGACTGTGGTGCGGCCGATCATGAACCGGTCGAGCGCCTCCTGGACAAGCTTCTCCGACTCGGAGTCGAGCGCACTCGTCGCCTCGTCCAGGAGGAGGATTGCCGGGTTCCTCAGCATGGCTCTCGCAATGGCGATCCTCTGTTTCTGGCCGCCGGAGAGCTGCAGCCCCCTCTCCCCCACCTGCAGCACGCATCATGATGGGTTCAAACATGCGGAGGACACGCACCGGAACTGATACGTTCGGAGACTAGTCCGGACTGAAGCCACCATGCCAAGGCATGGCATCATAACTGGCTCAGGGTTATGTGCCCCAAAAGGGAGCTCAGAGGCCGGCACTCCGAAAAGATCATTTGGTGAGACATACCTTTTTTTTTTTTTTGATTTGGCAGACGCTTCACAAAAAAAAAAAAAAAAAAAAAAGAAAGAGATAGAGAAAGTCATGCACGCTTGCCCCTGTGATTTCCAATGACATACAGTCAAAAAATGGGAGTAATTAAGGACAAAATGGAGCTTCAATTCCAACTAATATTTCTTGTCAGGCAGGAGCATTGATTTTTAAACCAGCCCACCAAGAGGCTCCTATTGCCAGCTTAAATTTAGAACAGGACCTCAGAAAAGAATCTTTCGAATGTCGATTCATTTGGACTGCAGAGAGGACCCAAGAGATGGACAGTTTTGTCCGGACTAAACAGAGGGTCACTGTGTATAAGCTCCACACAGAGGGACAAACAGCTGAACTCATTGCATGGGGAGAGGCTAAGAGCAGTCAAAAAGGGGAAGAGGAAAGCATACGAAAGATAGAGATTTTTTTCCAAATGTGAGATCGACAAAGGGTGGATGGATGGCGTACCTGGGAATCATAGCCATCTGGTAGCTTTATGATGAAGGAATGGGCGTTGGCAACCCTGGCAGCCTCTTCTATCTCTACTTGGCTGGCATCTTCTCGGCCCAAAAGCAGGTTCTCCTTTATGGTCGTTGCAAAGAGAGTAGGCTCCTGGCTCACCAGCCCTATCTGTCGTCTCAGCCACCTTAGCTTCAGGGTCTTTATGTCATGCCCATCAAGCAATACTTGTCCTTGAGAAGAAAACGAAAGAAAAAGAACAATTAACTGAATGTTTTAGTATAATTTCTAAGCATCTAGAGTCACAGAAGAGAACAAAAGACCACATCCAAAACCCAAAAGCAACAGCACGGTAGAATATTTGTAAATATATATAAAAGGGAAAGCTAGCTGAGGTGTTTTGCCTTCATCATAACTCTTACTTCTGCTATGTTAGAAGCTAACGGAGGAAATTAAGATCATCATCATCTCTCTCTAGGTTCAGAACATTGTTTTAGCCTGACTACCTGAAGTGGGATCGTAGAATCTCTCGATGAGGGAGACGACGGTGCTCTTGCCAGAGCCGCTGCTCCCCACTAGTGCGAGCGTCTTCCCCGCCGGAACGCTCAACGAGAAATTGCGAAGTATCGAGACCTCCGGCCTGGAAGGATAGGCGAAGTCCACGTTCTTCAACTCCACATGCCCTGTGACCGCGTTCAGCTCGGTCCCCGACTCGCTGTTGCGGGGAATGCTTGGCTTGTGATCGATGGTCCGGTATATCTTTGCCGCTGCCACTCTAGCCTTGGCAAAAGCCGCCATGCTCGGAGCCGATTGCCCGAGAGCCCTGCCAACCAAATCCAATATCATGAACAGTTTTAGCACGCACCGTCACGAGCGAATGGGCAGAGTGGATTCGGGTGGGCAAAATATTCTTACAGTCCTCCAATCATGACGGAGAACATGGTGGCGATGGCGAGGCCGCCATTGGTGTGGCGATGGCGGACCAGGTGTCCGCCGTACCACAGCAGGAGAGCATAGCAGCAGAAAACGGTGAAGTAGGTGGCTCCCAATCCAATACCCTTGGCGAAACCAGTCCGGTAACCGATCCTCTGAGTCACCTTCAGCGCCGATGAGTAGGCCTGGAGAACTCTGCACTCGCCAACGAAGGACTGCACCGTCCTAATTTGAGCCAACGCCTGGAGCCCATGAACCGAACTGAGAATCCGACGCAGTGCCGAGGAGGAGAAGAGTATAAGCAGAAGGTTTTGTATCTCACCTGCTCCGCTATGTTGCTGGCTTGGGACAGAGCACCTTGGCTCTTGGAGGAGAGCTTGGCCAATGTGGCGGTGTGAATGCCTCCGATGACCGCGATGAGGGGGGCGACGGCGAGCGTGACGAGGGCCAGCTGCCACACGGCGGTGAAACCCACCACGAAGCCGGAGACGAAGGTTGCCATGTAATGGAGAAAGTTTCCCAGCTGCCCAACACCATAGCCACATTAGAAACTAAAGCACAACAACCCTTTCTTTCTTTCTTTTTTAAACGATTTGGATGGAGATTCGATGATGCGACGGAAATGGAGCACCACCTTCTCGCTGATGGCGTCTTGGACGATGACTGCGTCGGCGTTGATGGCGTAGACGACGTCGGAGGTGCGGACTTGGGTATCGAAGTAGCAGATGTCTTGGTTCAGCGCCGCCTCCAGATACTTGATCCTCATCCTGGTCGTCTGCCGCTCTCCGGTCCACATCCAGCAAGATATCTCTATTGCATTCAGAGGATCAAAAACTCCGCCTTCTCCTCTTTCATACACAAAGCAAATCGAGAAAGGAGAATTCAAGAACTCGAAGCTCACCAGCCCAAGAAGACGCCCAGATTGCCGCTCCGACGACCAAGAAGTAGAAAGCATACTGCAAATTCCAAATATAAAAAAAATATTTTTTTGTTCATATAATGTAATTCCGTTTTCTTTCTTGAACAAAAAAAAAATATTGTGAAGGGAGCGAGCACCTTGACGACTTGGCGGACCATGGCGTCGGGGTCGTCGGAGTTGGAGCCGAAGGAGTTGACAAGATCCGCAAAGAAGCGAAGAAAGACAGGAAGGGAGCAGCCATGAACGACAGCCCCTGCAGTCCCGATAGCCATCAAAACGCAATCAAGGCCATCGGCGAAGCGAAAGAGCTCCCCGAATCCCACGGCCGGAGCCGGCGGTGCCGGCTTCTCGTCCTCCCTACCACCACCCACCGGCGCCGCCGTCTCTCCTTCCGGCTTGCCATTAGATGCCTCCATTTCTAAACCAGGAGTGGCGACAGAATTATTACTACTAGCAGGAGGAGGAGGAGGAGGAGGTGGAAGGGGTGACTCTTTAACTCCGTTGCCGCCGGTTGGAAGACCTCCTCCTTTTTCGACGGCTTGGGTGACGAGGGAGTCTTCTTTAGGGGAGTGGAGGTGGAAGGCTTGCATCTCCGGGCGGTTCCACTCCTCCACGCGCCCCCTCTTTATCATCTCAGCACGGTCCTCTGAAGCCAGCGACATGTTGCAGAGCAAGCAAGACTCTCGTCCTCTTCCCTTGTTCTCTCTTTCTTGTAACTTTTCTTGCCTTGCCTTTTTAACTACTTTCATATAATTTCCGTTCCAAGCCTTTCTTTATTTTTATTTTTAACCGCGCCATTAACGCGATAAATGAGTAAAAGGGGACTGGAAGCTGGTTGTCCCGACAGCAGGACGTGTGAAAACTGAAAGGTCGGAAGCGTGGGGGTTTTTGACCAAACTTGCAGCTGCGTGTTGAATTTAAAAATTGACTGCTTCTCCTCCAAGCCAAGCCTACGAGCCTACAACCTATAAGTTGTTTGAAAAATAAAATGCACACTCCTAAGCTCACACTCTTCTCTTTTGTCACTAGATACAAGGAAAGTTACACGCAAAAAAAAAGAAGAGCATTCACCTTTACTCCTGGCTAAGTGTGCAATGAAAGTACCAACTTTATATAGATTCATCAAGATTGCAATTCAAGATGTGAATAAAAATAATTTAAGAAAATTAAATAATTTATCGGTCCACCTCGATCTCAATTTATCGAGGTAGAAGATTCAATCCCGATGGTTATTTGTAATACTTTCGGAACATCGAATTTAGCAAATTCATCTGATTGATGTAATTTTTAGCTTTTTTTTTTCTCTTCCTAATGTAAACAGAAAAATTAAAACTTCCTCTATTTGTTTTGTCTAACCATGATAGTAATTTTTTCTTGCAAACAAATTATCAAGAATTGACTTGGTTTGAAATGTGAAATTATAATCTTCTATCTGTAAATAGGCGGAAGATTGTGAAGCCAAGGGTAGTCCATCAGTCCACGCTATCGCTTGTGTTTTTCTCAACCACATAGCCCTTGCCCTCTGCTGCATCAATTTTCTCTCTTTCATTTCTCTCCTTTTAACAATGCAAGTTCCACTCCCTCCTTTTGAGATTCAAATATGTTGAGCCGGACCGGAGCATGCTTGATCCTCCTGATTTGATCTGGTTTCATGTTCGGGTCGAGGGACCAAGCCATCAACGAGGTTGACATCACCGGCGGCCGGATTCTAGATCGAGGCAAACAATGACAAATTTTAAAGACACTAGTGATCCAAGGTTTTGAATTAGAAACGAGAGAGACAAGTGCGGTCAAGGGGCATTGAGACTCAGGGTTTGGGGCGGATAGTACGAGCAAACCTAGCTGGCCTCCTTTTTATTTCCCCAATTAATGGATCTTTAGATTTGAATTAAGTCAAGTCAAATCGGCTAACAAATAGAAATTAGATTGGGCCAGATTAAGGCAAAGTTCATAAAAGTCAGGCTCAAAGAACCTGATCCAGTCCTACGGGTTCTTAAAAACAGATCGGATTGGGTAAAATGGGGTTGGGTCGGGTTGTTCGACACAGAGTCCCGGTCCACCATCTTTCTGCACTCTAATCAAAATAATTTAATTTGATAAATCAGTGGATTATACAACAAAGAACGCAACGCCAATGGATTTCTGAAACCGTGCAGTGGAGATTTGTTAGCAAATAGAACATCGTTTTTGGGCCGTGACAGTTTGGAGCTGGCGAATTTAGTATGCCAATGGATACCCTGGTCTTTCCCATTCACAGAGTAGGACACGGTTTCGAACTTACTCACGAGAAGTCACGGATTTGATGGTAACATGGATGAGCAATTCTGTACATCCGATTGGGGATTCACGTCTGGATGTATAGAAGTTGGGCTGGGGGTCATCATCGTTTGGTATTGTTTGTTTGCATGGCTCGACGTGGACCTTTGCATGTATGCATTGTACTGGTCAAGGTGGTCTTGACTTGGATCGCTGACGATTGAATAAATCCAGGCCACTGAGTTTTGGCAACCGTCGTTCTTCTATCAAGGTGCATTTTTTTTTTTTTTTGCTAAAATATCAAGGTGCATTCAGATACAAAATATCATCTTCTATTTAGTTAAGGCCTCGGACAAGAGCTAGAAATAAAATGAGAGTAAAATCTATGATATGCATCCAACATCATCAATGGCTTTATTAATTCTATAACAATCCAAGACTTCATCTAAAATGACTAGCCGGAAGGTATTATTTTGGTTCCTTGATCCTGTATAAATATCCAAAATCTACCCAGCGAATAACCGATGTTGAACTAAACACATGCCCGCATGGATTCTTACATATTTCTCCCGTTCAAGCCCTGACATCCTTGTCAGGCTAAGGGTTCAATTCATTCAAATCTAATTACAAACACCACGATCGGCTCATCTTCATCTCTAATGGATCCGTGTTGCAGTGTCCCCCGGTCCATATAGGTTATGGGCGGAGTCCACTCTGACACCATTTGTCACAACTTAGGACCTCACCCAAAATGGCTAGTCGGAAGATATTATTTTGATTTCTTGATCATGTATAAGTACCAAAAATCTACCCAACGATTAACCGATGTGGGACTAAACAAACATCCGTACGGATCCTCAAAAATTCAACCAGATAAAAATATTTTCAACTTCTTTGCAACTTGAGAAACTTTGGTGTTGTTTGCTCACATAGAGTATTAAGCTTGCTACCTCACCTGAATATCCTAGTATTGCCCCCTATAGATTTGCTGATTAATGCTGAACTTTTTATCCACGATGCTGTTTAAATTTATCATCTTGGCCTATGTAAAAAGCCTAATGTCGGCGATTTGTTTCATATTCTGGAGACACCTGAGGCAATGTTAGAAGACAAATCCAAACTTGCATGGATGTCATTCATATGAGTACGTTAGAAGACAACATTGGTAATGTTGTCACGAAGATGATGACATGAGGTGCTCATATATATTTGGTCAAATTCGAAAGGACATGATAGAAAACAAGGTTTGCAATTTGGGCCAGCTGGCCCTTGCTTAAGTCATTTTCTTGATTCCATTGGATCATGTTACATGTTTAAAGGAAAATTCAAAAGTAGATGCAGCATGAAACCTTTAACCCATAGATTAGAATGACTAGCTTGGGTTTGTGAGAGATATGGTATATAGTTATCTAAACCTGTTTCATTAGAGAGAACACAAGGACAGCAGGAAATTGTTCAAGATATTTTTTGTATATGGTGACAAAACAATTAAATGAAACTAGTTGGAGTTGCTTCGAAGATGCATTCCATTGTCATGACTTGAATTTATTTTTTTGTCATAAAGTGCACATGCAAGGATGGAGGAGATATTTATATATTAGATGTAAATTTGTAATAGAACTTGGGAAAATGGAGAAACAGACGAAGAAAGAACGAGGGGCAAGATGGATAAAAATTGGTGTCAATCAAAATTTATATAAATTTTCACTTTTTTCTAGTAATTACATCATTTATGTATTATCTTGTGAATTTCTTTCTATATATCATCCTAAATTATTATGAATTCCAAATTATGACTATAAGTCTATAATCAGAATAAGGCCTTTAACCCTGGAAACAATGCGAACGTAAGTCCTTTAGAAACTAAATTTTGAGATGTAAGCGTTTCTGAAGTAATCACCTAAATGAAACAAGCATGCACTACTGGTGTTATAAGTGGGTCCCATTCGGGTTGGATCCATGTCTCCATATTTGGACTTGATTAAAAAAAAAAAAATTTGGATTCAGATTCAAAGTCATCAAGATCATTAAGCTCCAAACTCAAATTCAAAATTGATTAATAAAGGGATTCATGTTTTTTAATGTTTGATTTAGGCCATAATTTTAGTGAGAAAACAAACCAAGTGGGTTCACAGTTTCAGAACTAAAAGAATTCTTATCATAATAGTGTAAGGGAGATTGCAATATGAAAGAAGCATGATATGGGAAGTACAAGATTGTTTTGAAGAAAATCTGATCATTTTTGAAAAAAAAATTATTCAACGCAAATCATATAGCCAATTTTCTTTATATTTCTATATTTTCATATATATATATATATATATATAATCTATTTCTTAATATTCAGGTTATCAAATTTCAGGATCCAAACACGGCTGAATCCATGTTTGATCCTACAATAAACCAGATCTTATATATAGAATTCAAATTCGATCCAATAAAGTTTCAAAGATTTTATTTGAATTTATATCCGATAATTTTAAAAATAATTGGATCGAGTTAGTGAGATTTTGATTATGATCTGCACCTCGAGAGCAGCATGGACTATTCAATGCCACAAAGAGAATTGTGCTTATGTCAATACAACTACTAATCATACAGAATAAAAGTTCAAGGAAGCCTCTGCGGTGGGACTTTGCTAGGTGTAAAGCAAAGTGGTCGGCAAATCCCATTCTTTAAATTACAATGGTAAATTAACCATTCAAAGTTTTGATTACAATATAATTATCATTTTTTGGCAGCTCTTGTGCTGCTATACGCAAAAGCCAACCTAGAACAAGTCAAAAAGAAGGAGAGCAAAGAGGCTTCGGAAGCCACATCTCTTTTATTTTTTATTTTTTTTGCTGAGATAGCAAATGTGGTAGAGATAGCAGGGAAGATGGCATCCACCACCCTTCCAATATTTTGGTTGCAGAGTCTTTTTTTTTTCCTTCTCTCTTCTTCTTCTTCTTCTTCTTCTTTCTCTTTATTAAATAACCAGAATCATCAGACTCGGACAGCACTCAAAGCCCACTCAGAGCTTCTGTAAAAGTCGAAGCCATGTGAGCCTCGCTCATTCTTTGGTGGCCCTGCCCCTCTCGTGTGATCGTTGAAGCTTTTCCAACCTTTCCTTCTTTCTTGCATGCTGTAAATAATGGCAGGAGGGACGGGGATTCGATGTACGCCCACGCGTGTGTACGGGCTTTGTGGGAGTGCGGGCTACGCAGGCTGAAGAGCACTCCGGACCCCACCGGCCCCTGAAATAGCCATGGTGCATGGATAGGGCCACGGGGGGAGTGCTGGTACACCGCAGATGGATGTGCTATCTTTAAGATGAAGGCATGGGATCCCATGTCGTTCGCTATCCATAAAACCCCTTAAACTGGGCACGTGCCTCGAGGGAAGAGACTTCCTATCAGATTATATATTCTTTCTCCTCCGAGATCATTAGATGGAATCTAACTTCAAGTCGGATTTTTGTTACGGTGAAGCCTATTTGTGGCCCTCTTGGTCTCTCTTCCACCCCCATCGGAGTTGCATCTCTGATCAGAGCTTATCGCCGGAGTATTTTTTTCGATTTTCTCTTCGAAGCTCGATCGCTATCGTATCGTTGCCGCATCCAAATACCACTAGAAACTAGGTAAAGACCTGGTCTCCATCGAGCCACCCTCTTTCTATTTTTTCTGGATTCTTTGTAGCCTCGATGTCGGCCGGTGATTGACGAATTTTGGCCGAGAAGGGAAAGCCTGTTTTCCCCTATTTTTAGAAGCTTCGGCCTTCTTCTCTTTCTCCAATCATTATCTGCCGTTGACACTTATCACTGGAGCCCTCCTCCAATTTCTCACAGCGGCTAGAAACCATGGTCGGAACTTCAGCTGCCAAGATGTCGTAGATTCCATCGTTTAAAGGGTTGGAACCTCTATTTTTGTTGGTTTTGGCGTTGCTAGCCACTAGTCACCATCGGCTGCCTGTTTGCTGGTCGTGGGTCTCTTGATTTTGGGTACCATCCGCACTTATCCTCTTTTTTCTTCTTCTTTGGTTAGAGAGAGAGAAGCTTGTTCTCTTTGTATATATCATTGGGAATATGGGCTCGGACAAATCCGCATAGAACTTCTCTTTGTATATATCAATAGTCCTCTAGCTAATTAGGATCCAGTTCTTTTTCATAGTTTTATTTAATTTGAGCAGCCTTTAATAGGTACGACTGATCTTTTATTTAGGATATTTTTCTCATTTTAGAGGTTTTTTTTTTTCTTGCACATCCATTTTGCTTCTACCCATCTTAATTATTCTATAAATGGTATATAATTTTTTTTTCAAAAAAATCTGAATCATGTACTTGTGAAAATGAAGTACTAAATGAAATAATCGTTCATCATTCTACAATGGTTGGTAAGTCCTAAACATGTCTATCAGCTGTATTTGCATTCAATACTCTTTCTTCGCTCTCTCCTCCTCGAAATCAGGTGAAAGAAAACTTCTTCTCCCAATTTATTATCTATCATCATAACATTGTCTTCAGTGCTTAACCCTTGATGCATTGTCTTTTTTCAGTATCATTGTTGTATTACTGAATGCTAAAGCATATCCAAGCATGACCCTTTCATTCCAACCTCCAAGAAGAGGAAAACCTCAGCAAACTCTTTCCATTTTTTTTGGGTAATAACTGCTCAAGAAATTCAATACCCTAGTTTTTTTTTTCCCAGTGGGCTTTCATGGAATGTACCAGCCTACGTGGGCATGCAGAATCTTCCATTGCACTTCAAGTTGGAATAACTAATGCATTATCTCTAAAATTAAAAAAGTATAATTATCGATTTCAATTAGTGCCTTTAAAGTTGGCTTTTAGTCGCTAAAAAGCAACCCTTTAGCGAAGTTTTTTAAAGGCGTATGCAAAATTTTTTTCCACTCTCACATAATCGACGCTTTTGTGACGTTTTATAAAGCGTCGGTGATAAAACTAACGATGCTTATAAGCGTCGGCAATGCCTGATTTTTTTTGTAGAATTTGTCTATGGTGGTGCATTGATAAGATGAGCTGGCTTCAGATAACTGCACCTCAGCTTCATCTGTTTCCATTCCTGGCCTCCAGAGAGTTGAATATGCCCATATACCATCTTCCTTAAATTTGCCGAATATTTTTTAATTACAATGCTTCCAGGTGCCGGCTTCAACCCTTGTGGTTTCTCAAGATTTCGTTAATAAAACCAATCCACTTGTTGGGTGAGAATCCCAGTCCAAGAATTCTTTTAGCATCCCCAACGGTTTCTTGTACTGCTCCATGCTAAATTAATTTTGTTAACTTGATGGAGAATTCAGGAGATCAGAGATGATGATTCGACTCCATGATGCACATGGCTTAACTAGTGGGTACTTCATAAAATAAAATACCGATCCCAATCCAATTAACTTTGGAGTTTCTTTTGCCATCACCAAGGTCTAATCTCAATTCGGGGGACCGCCTTGGCCTTCTACCTCATAGCATCATTACTCCTAGCTCCAATGACTTTATCTAATAGCCTCTAAGACCCTGCATGAAATGTCGTGAAAAATGCATGCATAAGATGGCAGGATAACATTATTCAATGCTGATTAATTGCATGGTATCCAAACACAAAGTAGTGGGGAACATCTGATCAGCTGTGAAGGAAATAGAGATGGATCTCGAGACACTGTACGCATATAGGCAGTCTTCTATAGCATGGCACGTCACACAGTGTTAGCATCTTGGAACAAGGGTTCATAGATAATCTATGGCTAGGCCAAATCTAAATAGCTATGCAAGTAAGCTTCCATGCCATATCCTTGGTCTCTAGCCACCCTGAATAACATGGACAGACATTATAATTAGTTGAAAAATCTTCCACGGCTCGACAAGATTAAACCTATAACCTTGTCGAAATAGAGGAAGGTACCAAGATAAGTTGAGACAAACTTGCCGGTTAAGTCTAACTGATAACTAAAAGCAAAGGAACTCTGATTTGTTTAATACGTTAATCATGATAGCTGAAGGGATTTAAGGGGTTGTCTATGGTGAGACATCAATTAAGACATGAGTTCATGGGGGTTAAGACTGTCAGGAGGTGATTAGGGTTTGACCTCAGCTGTTTAATGACAAAAAGAGTGCTGAGTTCATGATGGCTGATTATTGTTGCCCTAGTGGAGTTGGTCTATCTCCATGTGGCTGTGTGCTGGATTAGAGGCCACCGAGTGAACACCTTTAAAGGGCCTTGGGTGGCTTTTTGTCCTCTGCATGTGAGGTGTTCTTTTTATTCTTCCTATCATTATCTTTCTCATCTCCCCTCCCTTTAATCCTCTGATCTGTAGGATCCCATTCCTTGGGATAGGCCTTGTACATGGATCTAGGCGACAGGGTAAAAGCATTCTAGTCCCACCACTCAAATCCCTCACTGCCCCTCCTATTATTCCAACTTCATGTAAGCTTCTTGGTTTGGAGGGGATGAAAGGACGTAATTGCTATCCTGAAATCTTTTCTTCATAAAAAAAATCGAACCAACCAAAATAAAAGAGAGAGAGAGAGAGAGAGAAAATGGTTCAAGTTAAAGAAGAGTAAAAGAAGAAAATGTGGAAGCTTCCTCTTGGGTGAAAGGACCTAGGACTACCAAATAAAAGGTGATAAAGGTTCAATGTACTAAAGTGGTAAAATATGTAGATAGAGGTCCACGGATTCACGTGAAGGAGGGGCTCACAAGTTACCTCTTTGAGTCGTGAGCGGGAGAAATTATTAGGCAGACCGGATCCATCGCGAACCTTGCTGTTATACATAAGAATGAATAAAGAGGAAAAAAAATGAACTGATTTCATTCTAAGTTCATAATGAATCTAGTCCGCCTGATAATTTTTCCACCTTACTCATATTTTCTTCATAGATTGTGATAGTGCACCCAACTTACTGAAGGACGTTTTTCTCAAGGAAACCTACCAAAGGCACAAATCAGGTCTGTGCCTAGCACTGTAGGGACTACACTGTTATCAATCTCTCTTCAACAGCAGGTAGAATCGATTATGTAGTCACGTACTATATGTTTCATAAGGTGAGTGGAACCACTCCTCTACTAGTTAACATGGGGTCCTAAGTTTTTTTCGTAGGATGCATGGTTCATGTCTCATGAACTTGATGCTAGTTTCACGAATGAGCTCCTTTCATCAAAAACAAAAAAAATCTCCAATGAGCCTGATTCTATTAGAAGCAAATAGAATAATAATAAAAAAGAATGCAAATGAAAAATTCAAGTGGGGAGGGCGCATTGACAATCTAAAATGTATCATCTCAGTACTTCAACCTATGAAGTCCCTGCAAGGGTCCACGCTATCACAATCTCTCTTCAACGGCAGGTAGAATCGATTATGTAGTCGCGCACTATATGTTTCATAAGGTGAGTGGCTTCATCATGATCCGAGGAACCACTCCTCTACTAGTTAACATAGTGTCCTAAGTTTTTTTCATAGGATGCATGGTTCATGTCTCATGAACTTGATGCTAGTTTCACGAATGAGCTCCTTTCATCAAAAAAAAAAAAAAAAACTCCAAAACTCTCCAATGGGCCTGATTCTATTGGAAGCAAATAGAATAAAAATAAAAAAAATGCAAATGAAAACTTTGTGAGGATCCGTGTGAGCGTGTGTTTAGTTTCACATCGGTTATTCGCTGGGTAGATCTTGAATACCTATACAGGATCAAAGAACCCAAATAATACCTTCTGACTAGCCATTTTGGGTGAGATTCTGGGTTATTACAAATAGTATTAGAGCAGATCCAGCTCATAACCTATGTGGACTAGAAAACACTGCAGCATGGATTCATTGGGGCTGACCACGAGCCGATCGTGATGTTTGTGATTAGATTCGAATATATTTGAACTCCTAGCCTGACGAGGATGTCGGGACTTGAACGAGGGAGTATGTGAGGATCCATGCGAGCGTATATTTAGTCCCACATCGGTTATTCGCTGAGTAAATCTTGGGTACTTATACAGGATTAAGTAACCCAAATAATACTTTCCGGCTAGCTATTTTGGGTGAGGTCCTGGGTTGTTACAAACTTCAAGTGGGGAGGGTGCATTGACAATCTTAAATGTATCATCTCAGTACTTCAACCTATGAAGTCCCTGCAGGGGTCCACGCTGTCTCACCACACTTGGTTTGAGTCTCCCTCCAGTGCAGCAAACATAACCGGAGGTCCACAATTTCATATTTGGACCACGGTGTATGGTGTGCTGCGCCTACATGTACACCTTCTACAGTTCTCGTGCCTCCAATGCCATCCCGTCATGGGTGGAAGTGAGTAACTGATTCATAGACCACATTACAAATGGACCCAGGATGGGCCACTGCGGTTTGGCCTGGGATTTTGTTTGTGAGGAAGCCTATATTGATCCTGGACTAAGCCCAAGGCCTGCATACCTCATCAATCATAACATAGGAGTATCAATTGATATTTTTAGGCTTTTTAGCTCTTCTTTGCGGCTCATTAAGGAAAATGAGGGTCAAATTTTTATCTCTGGAAGGATGGAGTTGAAACAAGGGTACGAATAGGACGAGCGTCCCCTCTCGCTGGGCTTGGTTAAAACTAATGTCGCCCTGCTACTTGAGTATAGGGTTAGGCGGACTGACTAGTTTACTTCCACATGGCCTAAACAAAAGAATTCCCTGCAATATATTAAAAAGTGAGAAATAAAAAAATAATACCTTATGCAGGTAGAGGAATGGATCAAATTTCTTCGTATCAGCATCCTCTGCTCCTTTAATTTTTTTTTCCCGCGGATGATTTTTGTTTCTGAGCTCGAAACTATTTTGGGATTCTATCTTGCTCTCCACTTGGTAATCTTTGCCACAAAGTGAACCCTAGTATGACCAATTGAAACACTAAATTTTTTTTTTTATTGTGGCTCTTTTTTGTTTTAATTTTAATTTGCTTTTCATTTTCCTTAAATAATATAGATCTTATTTTAAAGATTAAGGTTTGTTATGAATGTTCTTTTTGATGTATTTATCGAGGCTTCATAATGCTTTCTAATTTTATCGGATGTCTCCAAAGAGGTGGATTATAATGCTTTTTTTTTCTCTCCTCTAGGTGAAAAACTGTTTTTTTTTATTTTATTTTTTGGTCCCCTGATTTCTCTGCTGACTAACAGCAATTTTTTTTTAAAAAATAGATGAAAATATTTATTAGACATGCTATTGGTTATACAAGGCCCAATGCAAGGGTTCTCCCCAAATGATCCAGACCAGGCCTTACATGCTATTGGGCTACTGAATATCAGGCTTGGGCGAAGCCAATCCCTCGAAATTGTCCTGGATGTTTGCTATATCTAATAGTTCCCAAGGATGCCCAACTCCAAAATAATGTTGTCTTCCCTCTATTATCTATGTTGTGCTATAGGTGTTAAATTGACACTCATCTTTTGGATGGCCTAGAGAGCAAACATGTTGCTCTCAAACGGTATCTTTTGTTATTGACCAGATTGCTGCTGAAACAGTTTTATAAGATCCAGAGATATAAATGAGTCAAACAGTTCGCAAGCTGCTCGAGCTCGGCTCAGGTCCAAGCTTAACTCAACTCAATTCTGTAGCTTGTATAGCTCGAACAATTTTTCAAATCGAGCTCTAATAACAAAATACTTAGCTCGAAAATTTGAGAGCCTAATTAAGTGTGTGTATATATATATATATATATATATATATATATTTTATATTTTATCTATAATATATTTTTCCATTTAATATTTTAAAAGATAATTTTAGATTATATTTTATTTTAACTATATTTTTCATTATGAATAATGTTCAAATTCGAAAATTTGAGAGCCTAATTCAGTTGATATACGAGTCTAGTATTTGGGTATTTTAAGCTCGAACAGCAAATCGGTATTTTATGATATTACTATTGCTTGGTATTTGAGTTTTATTTTTCTCTTTAGTTGAGATTTTTTTAAAAAAAATATTGCGCTCATACGTGAAAGATAGATTAAAAAATACATATATTGGTGAGCTATATAATTTAATATACATGAGTTGTGATATTCGGAAGACAAAGGCCTCTCCCTCTCCTTCCCGAAGCAAACGCAGGTACTGACGTCGCCTCACAAAAGGCAATCTCTCTTAACCAGCTTCATATCTCACCGACGCTGATGCTGCCTTCGACGTCCCATTATTGCATTTGGTGACGTCCCATTGCATTGGTTGTTCCGTCGGCCTACGACTCCGAGCAACACGTTCTTAGGGAACGGGATTTCAGCCATCCATCTTTTCCTTGGGTTGGACTTCTGGTACGCTATTTTGGGCTCATGGAAAAGCATCCAGCGAAATGTAAAAGAAAAAAGTATTTTACTGGGTGGATGAGGTAGAAGGAGAAAGAGCTGTGGAAATATGAAGATACCCAAGAGTGTCTGCTATATATTTAGAATAGATTAGCTGTCTTGCTGGTGGCGATTTGATTCTTAAAAATAAAAAATAAAAACTACGGCAAGGAAAACAGTCATCAATCTTTAATCCAGTAAGAAGACTTATATGCGTGCTTGCCACCTAATCACAAGGTTCTTTATTCAAAAAATGAAGCAGTTATATGTTGGTTCCGTCAAATTATGTACATGGTTTAGTATTGTTGGTTCTGTCAAATTATGTACGGACATATCATTTGTATAAAAGTTAGGAATTGTTTAATGCATTTACGAGTCATCATCACAAATAAAATAATTATTTTTTATTTTTTATATACAAACATATATTATTTTATTATTCAATTGCGAGGAAAATTTTTAGGTTTCTGAACGGATATAGAAATCGAAATCTAACTCAACACCTTGAACTGTTAAATTTTGGCTTCAATCATTTGCATCAATCTATCTAGCTCTTGTTAATCATTCCACGACGGAATAAACCTCATATATGATCCTTAGCATCCTCTCCGTTCCTATGTGAGCCAGTTTTAACTTTCCCTCGACTCCGATCTACCAAGAATCCACTCTCCAAGAGCAGCACGTTCTCATAGTGCATTACTGCTCAGATTTAAGAGTCACGAAAGAAGTGGGAGAGGAACAGAACAGAACTGAACGGATCGATGCTGTGTAGATGCTGTCCAAATTGTCGATGCAAGTGATGATACTAATATTTTAATGAGGTTATGTGACTATGTCCTTGCTTAATGGACACGAGTCTTATTATATGTTACTAGTGACGTTGGTTTTGTTTAAAGATTTCATGACAGTGGTTAGGTAGCAAGTGGGAATATCTATCCTATCGACATTTCTCTTTTCCTTTCGTTTCTTTTTGTGCGTGTCTGAGAGAGAGAGAGAGAGGTGGCAGCATTCTACCCTCCTGGTTCCAAGTCAAGACCTCTCCCCAGTAGGAAAGGGTGCGAACAACTGATTTGAATGTGGTCGGATTGGTAGTTTATCTTCCAATGTTCTTCTCTGTGAAATATGTTGCTATTTAGTCCCTTCTCATGTTTAGAATAGCTGGTCAGAAGCAAAGGGTTGCAGTCCTCTGCAACTCAACTGGTAATCTTAGTACTGCAATAAAAGTTGGTGGTTCTCAACCTCTCTTTACCGTCTTGATCTTTTTTCAAAAAAACAAACATCTTGAGATGTTCTCGACGGAAAGGGTTGACTGGAATCAATCATCGGGTATATATCAACAGATGCATGAAGCTGAAATGTGTTCTTTATTAGGAGATAGATGACTAATATACAATTAAAGTTCATCTACTTGACTTTTGAGGTGCCTTCCTCTCATACTTCTTTACTGCACGAAGACCAGCAAACGTTAGGGTTTCATTTTTCTTTTTTCCAGAAATACAGTGGGGATTCCACATTCCAGTTTTAAACCTGGAACTTTACTGAGGGACACAGGTGGCAACCAGCAGGCGACAAAGTACCAGCTTCAAGCCGTAGTTGAATGGATTTTTCTCTTTCTAATGCAGTGCCATAGTTTTCATACAAACTGCCACCTTGAGTTGGTTTCCTTTAGAAGGTTTTATGGAATGATGAGTTCAGGGGATGAATTGGCATGGCTCGGTGTATGTTCCACATAAGAGTTGTTATTTTTAAGTGCCTGCTTAGATATTCTTTTTCAGGAAACAAGTGTTTAAGCAGATAAATCAAGAGTAATTCATAAAAGTTTATCTGACCAACCAGGACTACTGTAATCAGGGATGTTATTAGCTAGCACTTAAAAGTAAACAACTAAACAATGCCACGATGCATAAAATTCCAATAGGGTAGTTATTGTTTATAGTTAAGGACAGAGAAGTAAACAGGGAAGTTAGCATCTAATTAAAGTCAAATATCTACAACTCTCTTCTTCCTCCTGGCTGTCTTTGTTTAATCTGACAAGGGTCTGTACCGCTGTGTCCTCAATAATAGACGGACTCTAAAATTCTTAGAACAAGTCGTGCATGCCCATGCATATTTAATCCGTCGATATCTTATCTAATTTTCGCTTAGACTTTGACACTTTCGGCGATATCTGCCGTTAAATA
This sequence comes from Phoenix dactylifera, assembly GCF_051530095.1. Taxonomy (NCBI): domain Eukaryota; kingdom Viridiplantae; phylum Streptophyta; class Magnoliopsida; order Arecales; family Arecaceae; genus Phoenix; species Phoenix dactylifera. The sequence goes on from NC_143205.1 coordinate 22,523,199, forward strand.
ATCAATCTTTTCAATCATTATCAAATTTACTTTATGATATCAGGTGATATCTGAAGATCTTCACCAATATATCACAATTCACAGGAGTATCTTCATCCACTTTAAGCTGCATCCTCATCGTTCGTATATTAAACTCCTTAATTAGCTAGCGGTTAGTTACAGTTCCGTTCTCTTTGTTCCCAAGTCTGGGATGTTAGAAAGCAGCATAAGCTTCACTCATCTCTGTTTACTTGGGTAAAGAAGAGATGAAGGAATCCAGTTAGTTTTCGTACATAGCATGTTAAAAGAGAGAAAGATTCAACTAATCTTTTGCACAAGTATCCATCCTATCTTAACATATCTCATGAATGGCTTTTGTCGCAGGCAGGCGAGGATTTCCCACCTTGCTCGGAATTTTGACAGTGGATTGGCATGGGGGAAGAATGGCTGCACTCGATAGGGACTCCCATGTGTGGAATTAATTAATGGCCTTGTAAGAGTGGAATTAATCAATGGAGCCGCTCATTTATTGCACTTGCTTAATCATTGGAACAAGAACTTTGATGCTTATAAAGGTAGAGAGAAGGCCTCTAGCTGTGATGGACTTAATACCATACGTTCTCTAGCAAGTCAACAGTGTGTCGCACTTATCTTTGTTAACAAGGCAGCAATCTCTGTCAAGCAGTCAATTGGGGTGAAAAGCCAGGCCTGTTTGGTTAGCAATGATGATTGCCTTTCCATTAGTCTTACAGGTTATAAAACACATGGTATTAGTGTCAAAGAAGGAGGTACGAACTGATCGATAAAGAGAGCGAGAATTTCTTGCCTCCAACTACTAGAGTTATGCTCCATTTGCTTTGCATGATCTTGGATGGTCAATGCAAAAGAATCTAACATCGGTTGTTGAGTTAATAGCCGAATATTTTGACATCTAAGGCAACGGGCACATAGAAGAAAGCTGATTGGAATTTTCAAAGCTCGTACTCATTGTTCTTGGAGAGTCTTGTTTTCTTTAGGTTATGCAAAAAATTCGGACAATGCCAAGTTGCTAACAGTCATTTTTCCAAGGTACTACTCGTGTCTTTCATGCGTGAGGATTGTTTGGAAGCGTGGCTCAAAAACTTGCTAGGCTGCTCGAAACTCGGCTGAGTCGACTCGATTCAATGGGCTTTTGAGGCTTCTTCGCAGAAAACTCGATTGTGTAAGACATGATTTCTGGATCAATGAGTAACTCATGACTCGGATCAACTCATACGACTCGACTGAGTCATGGATGATCGACATGCCCACAATCTAGCCAGTTGCTTTTAAGCTTGTAATATATGTTATATGGGGTTATTAATTACATCGTTGAAAACTAAAAAGACGTGAGTCCTCAAGGTTTGAGATCTGGTTGGAGGTTAGGTCTCGGTGTTTCGAAACTCCGATGACACATGCACGTCATAGTAGATGGTGTCCAAGAGAAGAGCTCCCCTGTTTTTTTAGTGTTGTATGATACGGGGTAGGAAAGGTTGGTGGTGTTTTGATATGGCTCTATAACGGTATTCGGGAAGGTGGGAACCAATCTAAGATGAGGCGAGTCATGTAGGCATCTTTGTATTTTGCCTTCAGATTTTAGGTTCACCTAAGCCTCATTCGGTCAATTGGCCCTTGTTCCGATTCGATCCGTCAATGAAACAAGAGGTGAATTTTCTACCCTTTTTTACTTAATAAAAACTCATATAGATGGTTCATGATTTTGCTTCCATGTGGGTTTTGCTCTACTATTTAATCTTAGTGCATTTCCTTTCCTAACTATTTATATATATATATATATATGTGTGTGTGTGTGTGTCATAGTCATAGTCATAGTCATGCTAGTGACATTTAGTAGTTTATATATCTACTCTATACCATTCATTAATTGATAATTTATAACTGAATTTTCATGTGTAAGACTCCCAGAGTACTTGATCGAGATTTTAAGTTAAATCAATCAATTTTCGAGTCAAGTAGAGTTTTTGAGTTGTTTGAATGCTGTTTGGAAGTTAGGATGTCCCATCTTGCTGCTATGAATTGATATTGGGACCAATAAGTTAGAGAAATGGTATGATGACAGATATCGGCACTGATTTTGCAAGAGCTTGTATTCTTAACTAACACCTAGGAGATAGGACTTGGCTTTGCCAACTAATCCATCTTAGACCTGATGGACATGTTATGTGGGGTCCTTGGGCTATGCCCAAAGGTCATAGCAAGACTGCAGTGTAGGAAACAGGGGCATATTCTAGTTGATTGCTTTTAGGTGATGCCTTTATTTTTCTTCTAATGAGGAGATAGGCGATGCTTCAGTTTAGCTGATGATTTCTCACTTACTAGATAATAGCATTGTACCGTTACGATACGAGTCATCTCTACTAAAAGTGTACGATTTTATAGCAAGATTGAAGTGGATGAAACAGAGGGGCATAGTCTAGAGGATACAAGTCCATGCCTACTAAGAGTAGATAAATGTTATTCAGGATTGTGCTACGCCATGATGCATGTTCTAATAAACTCCTCCAGGTGTTCATTGTGAATCTAAAAGGTCATCTTTACTGTATCTAATCAAGCAAAAACTTTCATTTTATGTTTTGCCCCATTCACCACCATACCGTTTTCTCACTATATCTTTCTTGTGCAGAACATATGCAGCTCTTTATTTATTTTTTTTTTTAAGTCTGTCATCTTGGGCCTTAGTGCAGGTTTTCTTTTCCTTTCATTTGTATTTCGTAAAAAAAATAAGGGTAAAGCCACCATTTTTGTTCTTTAAATGAATAAATAAACTAATTGATTAATTTAAGAAAAAAACATCCGCATTAAAGGCTTGATAGAAGGAACTTGTAGCCTATTTTAGCAAAAAGAGCATACAAATTCAATGCAAATAATTTTATTGGCAGTATTTTCATCTCAGCCTCATATCAAGGACCAATAATTTAAAAGATTTTGAATTTTGAATAGTATAAATTTAAAATTTAATCATAAAATTTATTTGTTATTTTTTTTATTTTTTATTATTTTAGCTGTAATCTCTTGTATGTACATGATGACCGGGTAGAAAAAATTTCTCACAATATTTTTTTTTCTATACATTTTTCTTTTCACAATTTTGATGAACCTCCACAGTCTGCTCACATGGTATCACAAATATCTCCTGCAAAACTAAAACCTGCAGTAACTTGTAAATTTTAAATCACTTCAACATGATTCAACTTGCACGAGGCTTTAATTTCTTGTTTGTTTTTTTTTAATGAGTTGGTATCACTTTGATTGTAGTATGACCCCCTCAGTCTAGTCTAGCTATGGACAATGTAATTAGGTTGGTCTCGGAGCTACTTCCTAGTTCGCACATAGGCTGGGGATATTAAAGATGTCGCAACGTCCTGATGCGCCACTACCATCCCTTTTTTTTCACTAGTTATATTACTCACGCCTTTTGATTACGCAGAGATGAAAGAAAAGAAGAGCAACAGAGAAAGCAAGGCTGCATTTAGATGGGGAAAAATTCGGGATAACTCTCCTATTCCTCGTTTATCCTTACACTCATAGGGTCATCCCGTCCTTTATGTCATGAACCAATTCTATAGAAAGGGTTGAAATTAGGATCATCATCTTCCACAATATCGTCCAATTTATTCTCCCATAAATACAACACAAAGTGAAAAGATAATTTTCTCCTTATGATAGGAAAATAAACCCTTATCTCATTTCCTATAAATTTACTCTCCAACCAAGGTTTAGGTAGATGTAGGCCCTCCAACTAAAAGTGGATGGCCCACTTTATTCATAGATAATGGCTAGCCCTAGAAGGCTATGCGACTGAGAGAGCCACAGAGGGAGCAAAGAGGTTGGAACTGATTGAAACCAGACAAGCTATCGTTTGACTTCTTTTCACCTTTTCATCGTCTCTCTTTTCATCATATGTACCTCGGTGCTCTCTCTCCCTCTCTCTCTCTCTCCAGCTTTCTATATTGTCCTAAAATCCGTAGGCAGTGTCTCCTGCCGAGAGCTTATCACGAGCCAGAAGGCAGAAGGGAGGAGGGGAGGAGCCACAGGGCTTCGCATCTGAGAGAGATGGGAAGGGCTCCGTGCTGTGACAAAGCCAATGTGAAGAAAGGGCCTTGGTCTCCAGAGGAAGACAGACAGCTCAAGGAGTACATGGAGAAGTATGGCACTGGTGGAAATTGGATTGCTCTCCCTCACAAAGCCGGTTAAGACCTCGGGCTTCTCTCTTTGATTTATTCCTTTCCGTTGTTAAGTAGGTGTGGGGGGTTGAGGAGTATCTTTTGCTAAATTTTTTCGTCATAGGCGTGTTGTTTGGTTGGTTTTTTGCGCAGGCCTGAAGAGATGTGGCAAGAGCTGCAGGTTGAGATGGCTAAACTATCTGAGACCAAATATTAAGCATGGGGACTTCACTGATGATGAGGACAGGACAATCTGCAACCTTTATGCTAGCATTGGAAGCAGGTGAAATAACATTTAATGTATTCTATAAATCTCTTTTTGTCTCTCCTTGTTCTTCTATCTTTTTCTTGTTGTTGTTGGCCTGGCTCTATCTCATCCTCCTTTGGGTATGAATCAAGACTAAATAACGCGAGACAAGAACGAAAGAAACCCCGAGCCTTGTGTATTTTGAGCAAAGTTTGCGAGAAAGGAAAGGATTTTCTATATTTAGGCATGCTGCATGCATGCCAAATGTATCATTCTCATCGCTACTCATCAATATCTGCTACAAAAGGAAAGGTTTTTCCAAAAGACTAGTTATAGTTCTTATGAACCAAGTTTCCCTCCTCCTCTCTCAAGTGCAGGTGGTCCGTCATAGCTTCCCACTTGCCAGGAAGGACTGACAATGATATAAAGAACTACTGGAACACCAAACTGAAGAAGAAACTCTTGGGGTTCCCACCATCCCAAAGAAAGCCCTATCAGCAGCAGCAGCAGCAGCATCTCTTCCCGTCTAATCTTGATATCGGGAGTGTTTCATTCTCATCACCACCAAGCCTTGAAGACATGCAGATCTCCCAGTATCTCCTGAACCCTATAGCCACACCCACTTTCTCCTCCTCCCTGCCACAAGCCTCAAAGCATCAATTTCGTGTCAAGGACAATCGCAGCCTCCTCATGTTTGGTACCGAGCAGAGCTGCAGCTCCTCCGATGGGAGTTGCAATCAGATCAGCTATGGGAGTAATGTAGATTACGAGCTTTATAATGGTGGGCAACAGCTGGGCTCTCTTGACAGCTTTCTCCATTGCGGGACACAAGGAACCGAGAAGCTGTTGCTCGGTGGTGGTGGGGGCTCATCGGAGTGCAATATCGAGGAGATTAAGCCTTTGGTTAGCCCAATCAATTGGTACAACAGCCCCTTTGGGGATGATTTAAACGGTGCGGCAACTAAGGACGTCAGCTTAAAGACCCAGGGACGCGCCACGTACTACTACTGACTGCTGTAATAATTATAAGAATTTTTTCTATTTGGAGGTAAGTCTGTGTGAGATCTGATGGAAGACTTTGACGGTACATAGGTTAAAAGTGAGTGTTGGCTTTTCTTGTACGTACTTCCCGCTTGTGACATGATGTTTGTGTGCGAGGGGGTGTGGTGAAATCCCCTTAAACTCAGCATCAAGAATATCGTATGCCTTTAGTGTTTCAGTGTTCTCCTGGTAGCAGCGTTAGTCTCTTGAGATCATCATTGTGAGATTAGAAGCAAACGAACACCGATCTCTTTCTTTTTTGCCTTTCTGTTATCTCTCTTCCTATCTTGTCATTTCTGTCCTTTTGAATTTGAACCCAGTCAGAGACTGGATTTGTGGGGAGGCTTTGCAAATGGTGAAAGTTTAGCGGTTTGGGATTGCATCGGAGGCATCACAAGGTCGTTTTCAGAATTCAAGCAAAAGCCTGAATAAAATACAAAGTTTTAGAACTCATATGGACTGTGGTAATGCAACTGATTTTGACGCTTGGTTTTGAACTAAGATTCGCACTGCAGCTCTCTCAACATACGAGGTGATATTTAGTTATCAATTGTAATCCCAATATGTCAGGTTCTTCCTTCGAGGAGAACAAATTCCTGCATAAAAACAAAGGGTAAATCTGTCTGTATTGGTTTGGCCAAGCCATGCGTCATTAACCTTGCCACTTTAAATTGGCTTTGGTGCGGATTCGTCTAGCGGGAGTGCAACTGCTGCTCATGGGTCATCCTAACTTTGTACCAGAGAAATCACATCAGAAAGAAAAGAAAAAAAAAGAAGCAAAGAATATATTTTATTGTGAATGACGCATTGGAGTCTCACACCGCTCTTAACAGGGTATATGACCAAAGGTTTAAAGCAGAAAGAGTACGTATGCTAGCTTTACCCAAGTATACGGCCAAAGGTTTTTTCTTGGAGCCTTTAAGGCTATGTCAAGCTATATGAATGTATTCTATTCTATTTTTTTAAAGTTTAATTTTGTTATATATCTGTCGATAGCTGTTAGCTCGGCTGATCGGTGGCTTTTCTGCTGATGCTATGACTTCAAGGTCTGGAAGAACAACTCGACAAAAATTCCAGTGCAAACACATGAAGAAGCCTTGGCAAAGTAAACACAATCGGATCCAAATGCCAGCTGAACTGCTGATCTCTCTCTCTCTCTCTCTCTCTCACCCCCTTCCTTTTTTTCTTTTCCCATGATTCATTTATAACCCCTCCTCGCTATGGCCTTGACCTTGTTACCCCTCTAAATCAACCAAGGTACTGTAGTTTCGAAGAATTTGATAGTCAGTTCATTATAAGTGTGTAATAGGCTGTGGATTTGCTTTTTCACCAAAAAAGAAAAAAAGATGTGGGATAGGCTCTGACAAGAAAATATTGCCTAGGATTGCACAGTTACTTTAAAATGTAAGTCAACAACAGCAAGCCCTTGAGCAGATATGGATATTTATTCTAACGCTGTGTAATGTTCAGAAACTCTATGAAGTGTCAAGGCGCTAAACATTTTGCTGTAAGATAACTGTGGGCATCTATATGATGATAATAGGAGGATGAGCTGCCATTAATGTATGCCCATTTATTAAATGACTCAAATATAGTGGCCCAAACCTAATCTCATGGATCAAAAAGTGCAGACAAGACCTCAACTCCTATTGCAGAAACCAATGCGGCCTGAAACTATGGAAGGCCAAAGCTTACTCCAATCTCTATATCGATGGATCCTCAAAAAAATATATATATAAATCTAAATGAACGATAGATGTTGGTGGTAAAATAAAGCAATGTAAGAGAGAGTTTTTCAACAAGAATATACCTGCAGTTAAGTTAAGCCAATCGATATCAGTACTTCTTATCTTACATATGAAATATGATCCTAGCAGCCTCAGTTCTTAACGTGAATGAACTATGGCATCGAGTTTGGAGGAAATTGATGCTTAGAACAAATAAATGATCGTGATGTAATCCCACTTGGAGAACAGTGAATTATAAAATAGTTATAACCGTTAATCTTAGATCGAGAATCCTTGTGAGAAACAACGTTCCAGGCTCTAATAAAGAAACTGTCGTCACAGGACTTGTGATGGCCCTTATGAGGTTCATTGGTAGTTGTGTTGTTAGACCCACCTTACAGAAAAATATTAGTATATAACCCAATTTGCATTTCTTTTGGAAGGTTAGGTTGTTGCTTTGCCAGCCACGTAACCTTCTTTAATTTATTTGTTCTTCGTTTTCCAGATAAAAAAAAAAAATTTAAGGGACCTCTTAGCCCCTATGTTAGAAGGTGATTATTTTATGAGAATGTCTTCTCTCTAGTGTGTGGCACGTTGGTACATCTCCAAGGTCTGGATTTAATTACAAAGCACGAATACAAACAAAACAAAAATTGGATTATTGACTACTTTGTCATCAGATTAGTTAGGCCACGAGTGTTACTAGAAAATCTCAAACTATAAGATGGTGATGGCTCTACCTGACAAGAAGAAGGTTCATGGGGACCGTATGCCTCCTCTCTACGTGTCATTTGTTCTCCCATAATATCCACCTACTTGCCAATTCTTTGGCTGATTGCACCTGACATGTTGATATTCTTCAATTGATGGCTCTTTCATGATGGAGTTCACCTGTCGATCCGATATCACATATAATGGTGTAACTGGCCGGCCAACTCCTGTCAATAATGTTCTCAAACTTGGAAATTAAGGAGTGTTGCAAGATTGATGGCCAATCACAAAAGTTCTAAAACTTTGATGGTGCATGGTGACCACATACTATGTTTGATCCATCAACCACACTGATGGCATAAGACTGCTAGTAGGTCAAGCTAGGATTATAATATTAAGTGATGCTTTACCGGGAATTCAAAATTTATGTCAAATTCATCAAATAATCAGAAATTATTTCCTATCCCTTTTTTTTTGTTTGTTCTGACCTAATATTTGTTTAATTAAATTTTGAACTCCAATTTCATTAAGTCCTGTAGATGAGACTGCAAATACACATCGAAGGGAAAATAATTAAGAAGGAAAATATTGGAGTAGGAGCTTGTGCTTAATTGATTATTCATATTAATTTTTGTAGCAACTTTTTATCATCATCAAGCTTTTTTGTGACACGGCAACAATATAGCATGTTTGCATAGCAAAATCATGTCTGATACTTTAATCTTTTTTTACTTCCACAATACATTAAAGCCTCTCATTTAACAAGTCAAGGTCTAACTTGCGGATTCTTTAGGCCTTTGATTTTATGGTCTTAGGGATTCTTCACTAATATGCACAGAATGACATCGGCCTAATTGGACAAGGATATGCAGGCATATTGTTTCTGCTCTTACAAGCCGGATTCAGCAAAAAAAAATAAAGCTAATGAAGGTATTTAACATAAATCCAAAGGTATGATCTTCATCATTGCTGGGCTCTGGAGCTTTAGATTTCTAAGACCATGCTTACCTGCTTTAACAATAAATTTCACTGGAGAATGGTTTTCCAGGGCTTGGCCATTGGCAATGGATTAGTCGGAACCAACAATCTACTACAAATCAATGGTAGTCTATATGTTCGATAATGCATCAATTGGAAAAACTAGATCCGATCCCCAGGCTATGTACAGGAGATGCAGATATGCAAAATAAAAACAAAAAAAACAAAGTAATTCTCTTGTTACTTCCAGGCTTTTGTAATCCTATAACAATTTCATGTTTAATTATCTCTGTGGCAGTTTCTTCAGAGACATTCGATAAAATTAGAACTAATCTTATACGAATTGCATTAGAACTTTCAGTGATGATGATAATTACGCATAATGATGATGTTTTGTTTGTCCTGTATTTCAGACACTTTTCTTGTTGTTGCATGATTTCTTTGACTATACTTTTGGCTTAGACAGGCAGCAATGGTGGACCTTACGTTTGTTTCTTGAGAATTATTGGTTATTTTCAAGCATTATTTAAACATAAATAGTTAGAGCTGCGTTCAAACAAATTCTGTTACATCATCTCAGCATAAATGCCTACTCTGGAGTAGGCAATTTATGCAATCTTAATGAGATTCAACTGGGTAACGTTTCGAATGCAAATATAATAATCAAAGACAAATAAATCTAGTATAAAGAAGAATGGAAATCCTTGCCAATCCACTGCCATGATATACTATTAAATGGTTCATCAAAAAAAGATATATTATTAAATGGCCTGTAAAAATACGAGTCACTTTGCATGTAACTAGATGCGAGCAGTATTACAATATTTTTCATGACGATTTCCATATGAAATTCGAATAACCTTGTGAAATAAAATCTCTCGGTGACAATGAAGAGCAGTCCAACAAGTATCACCATAATATCTTAACAAAGAAAAAGTATTACAACGTCAGCCACCATAACTTCCATATGAAGTTCGAATTATCTTGTGGATTAAAAGATTTTCCATGACAATAAAGAGCAGTCCAATCAATATCCTCATAAGAAAGCTGAGCATCAGGCCCCAGACCTTTCCCACCATTCCACTCTGTTCTCAACAACTCCACATTGGCTCTCCAATACATCCCTCATTAGCCAAAAGACTTTCCTATAGAACCAGCCCATATTTTTCTATAAATCCTACAACACCATGCAAACCTTCAAGAGCTATTTCCACACAATCAAACATCACAATTATGCCTACCAGCAGAAAACTAATAAAGCAACACTGAACATTCTAGTCAGGTTGATACCTGACCTGAATTATAAGAAATGCAGGCTCTCCTTACCTTGATCAAATCACGACCTCCTTTTTTGCCCCTATGCCATCGGTTGACCGTTGAGTTAAGCTGAAATCACCCAGTTACAACAGGCTGGTTTTGAAGATATGTCAAAGCCAACAGACACCACCAATTCCACCCAGATAAGTGATTATCCGAAGATTACCAACAGTCTCAGACAATGTTTCAGCATGGATCAAATGTTTCAGATTCCATATAGCCGAAAAACTAAGTTTGTTTGCCACAATGGAAACCCTCACCGACAGGCCTGATCTCCAATAGAATTCAAAGATATGCTATAAAAATTTTAAAATTCCAATTCATCTAATGGAGTTATAGCATATCATCATTTGTAATGTCTCAAATAACGCCAGTCATCCATCAAAACCGTCGAGGGCAACAGCCCAAGAACCTCCCAGATGGGCACTCATACGCCACATGACCCCAGCCTCCACAGTTGTGGCAGATCATCACCGGAACCATGCAGTCCTGGCTCACATCACCCATTGTGCTGATAAAGCCCCCCACCATACCTTTCTCCAAGTACTTGTGCCTTGAGGCACTGCCTAGCCACATGTCCTGAGATGTTGCACAGGTTGCATACAGGTTTATTCTGACAGTCATGAGCCCAAGTGACCCGGCTTCCTGCAGTTATTGCAGGCTTTCTCATTAGTGCAATCAGCAGCAATGTGGCCTTGCTTGTAGCAATTGTTGCAGAGCCTCAAATCACCCAGGGTCAGCTGAGGTATAGAGCAGTCCCTGGCAAGGTGACCAGCCTTACAACAACAGGTGTGATAGATGCCCTCATTTGGGCAATTGCTGGCCATACGATCAGGCTCTTTGCAGTTCCAGCACAGGGCCTTGGAAGTGCATTCCGCTGCAATGTGCTTAACTAGAAAAATAATAATAAAAAAATCTTGAATCTAATGTCAGTAAAAAAAAATATGATAGATATCAAATACCTTGTCGCTGTGCATGTGAAAAATTGACTGAGATCACAAAAAGCTCTAATTAGAATGATATTGCAGGTCCTCATTACAGTATGCAGCACGCAAATTCTAAGTTAAGAGGAATTAAACCATCAAAAGGTCACAAATGGAGTTGCAGCAAGTGAGTAATCAGGCATTATCTATGCGTGCTAACAATACATCTGCTTATTAAGCAAGCTGACAAGAAGTAGCTCATATCCATGTCAAACTCATGGCTAGAAAAGGAGTACTGAATATCCCTCTGTGGTGAGTACTGAATATCCCTGTCCAGTGACTATGTTTCTAGACTCTTAAATCTTCTATCTTGGATAACATTCTTGCTCCAGGTAGCTCATGTCTACTTCCTTTTTATTAGAAACTAGGATCAACACTGTCCTCCATGGGTTCAACTGCATGGACCACAAGAATTCTACCATGCAAGCATTTCATCAGTGCTAAAACAATGGTCATCTAAAATGTACTTTTAAGTTACAGGATCAGCTAACTCTGTTGCAGCTCCACCTAAGGTGATATTCTACTTATATATGATCAGTTATGTTTTGAATTTAACTGCAGGAACCACAACAACACTCTACCTTTGCAGCTCAACAACCGAAATTTACAGGGATGCTCAAATTGTGGAGCTAAACCCACACCCTAAACTGCCTCATCCCATCAACCCTCACCAGAAGAAATGTGAAATAACTTCTGAGGAAAAACATGGTGCCCAGGAACCATTAACCTGCTGATGAGTACATACAAAATGATGTTCTGACTAGTGCATATACAATTCCCAATAAGAATGAGAGAGGATCGAGAAAGACTTCAGAAAAAGACTGCTTAACACCACCTACAAAACAGGTGTTGTTTCACCTATTTTAGGAGCTGCAATCCCATGGAAGCATAAGTAATGCAGCAAGTTCCATGGCTTTCACATCCTCAAGGTTTTTTAGGGATAAGCACAAATACTTAGGTCTCCCCTTCTCAACAACATTATTGTAACATGAAATTCCTCCCAAAAGCCATTAAAAAAACAAAAAGATTAACAAATTCCACTACAGTGAGGTGCAAAGTGAGCTTGCAAATCAAAGCTGTATACAGTCTCCTAGGGTAACTGTAGGCCAAACTTGCATAAAACTGCACGGAGCAATAAAAAAAAATGAAAAATTCATAACAATCAGAATCTTCTAAAATTACAGCAGCAGCAGCCCTCCTTAAAAACTGTAAGAACCAACTATATTTTCTCCTATTCTTTCCTAATGTGAAACTCCTCAAGTCACCTACCTCTAACAAATATAAAAGAAAGCTCATGAATTATCAGTCAAGTGACCAACTAAAAAAGAAGTGAAAGATTTGATAATGCAATGTTCAGCCAGCTATAATGTCCTCAAATGCTCAGGCTTCACACAGTCAGGAGCCTTGCTCTTTTATTAAGAACAAAACCCTTGTTAATCTTCATTGACAGCATTGCTTGCTTCTCAAATTTGACCGAGATTCACCATAGTGGCTGGTCATCTAGTTTTCTCTTTAAGTAGCTCTTTATAGGAATTAACAAGAGCACATTATAACTAATGTTTTGAACCAAAAAAGAATTTCACAATTGATGAATCAATAACATCTCCATCAAGTATTGACGAAAACCACTGAACTCAACACCTAAAACCTCCTAATAATTGAATCTTTAGCTCTCTTCACCACATTGCCATGCTGTTGTGCTTGTACTTTCTTCCGTTGGCCATGCTTGTGTCATGCTCAACTTGAATCAAATCATAGTGCATCCTTCATATATAGTATCAAAAACTTATATCCCTAATCTTCCGTGTATCTTGTTACCATCGTGCAGATCATTTCAAGAATCCAAAATCCATCTCAATAGAAAGGATACTGTCTTAATAGGTTTAGTCCACCACCTATAATCTACTGTTGCCAACTATATGCAAAATAATTTACTCTTCTGTTACCCGATTTTGATCTCTACGCCTATTTACCTAAAGCTAAGGTTCATCTTAACCCTTCACTGTACTCTATTACCTCTAAACACATTCTCCCACATCATTAGATGAACAATACCCTACTCTCATGTGTTCCACCACTGCACATAAAGAATCCACTTACAATTGCTGGTTTACCCACCAGGATCCCAAACAAGATGGCCTATAGTCCATCAAAACTGGTAAATTAAGGAAGTCTTATGCCCAAAACCTCCAGAACCCTTATGACTGGATAAATGTTCTGGTTCCTAAGTATCAAAGTCAAAGTGCTTGACCAGGAATCTTTGACCTCAAAGCCAATTTAATAAGCTCTCGAAAGTCAAAACACATACAATCCGTCAACATCAACCTCACTAGAGAAAGTCTAGCCAACGTAAACCCAGATACTCAAGCCAGTTCATATGCATGAGATGAGAATTTCTTACTCTCAAACTCAGCCAAATCAAATTGAGCTCAACAAATTGAATGGAGGTCATTGGCTCCAATATTTGTACACGCATCAAAATCCTTAACAACCTTACTTGATTAATTTCGTTTGCAAACTCTGCTAAAAGCTTCTAATAAAAACAATAAAGAAGGTCTGCCTGTTGTAATCTCTTGTTGCTATGAGAAAAATCTCTGAGGAGCCAAAAAAAGTAGAAAGAGAACAGAAGATGATTTTACCCCATCCATATTCCCTTCAGATTCACCTAGATCAAGCTTGCAATAAAGTTTGAGACACCACTAAAGCAAACTAATTTCAAGAACTAGTGCATTCATCGGTTATTAAAATGACAATACATTTTGTATCCAACACTTCTAAAAGCATGATAGTTCAGGGAGACAAGTTCACTAAAAACTTTGCTTGACTTAAAGGCATTGAATCAAATTATCATTTTACAGACTGCATTTAAAAGGTTGACGGGTCCAAAATTGGAACAACGCCGTGACATCTTTCTCTTGAAAGAGGGTGGTAAAGTTGAAGGGAGATACCACCTCAGAGCATAAAAACTAGAGACCCTTAAAAAGACTTCAAACAAAGATACACATTAAGTAAACCAAAAGTTCAGCAGAACAAAATACTCATGAACACCCGGGATATCCAACTTCTGTATAAAACCCTGACTTCTTCCTCTGCAAATCATAGACATGGATCCATGAACTCTTGAAAAACAAGTAACCAAGCATGATTTCAGTCCTATAAGACATCACATTGTTCTAACCTGGTTTAGAGGGGGAAAAATCCATTCTTGCGGGAAAGAGAAGAGTAAAACAATCTAAGGGCAAAGGAAGACCCGAAGAAAATTTCTTCATAATCACAGAGTAACACCAAAAGAAACAAAATATCCAGAGAAGAGCTTGAGAAAGCAGAACAGCATACCTTCCTACTCGCCCTCGCCACTCTCATCGCTAAAGTAGCTAACTTTCTTCTCCTTCTTCTTCTTCCTATCTTTCCTGTCATCCGTCCACTCCTCCCTCCCCCTCGCCTTCTCCTCGGCCCCCCTCGTGTCCACTACCGACGCCCACTTATCATCGTCGAACACGGCCTCATCCCCGCCATCAAATCCCCAATTCTCCCCGCCATCGCCGTCGCCGCCACGGCGTTGCGCCCCCCTGCGGGCCCGCTTAGGGTTGGGCCGCTCCCTGGGACCGAGTTGGTTCCTAGGGCACTCGTAGGAGAGGTGGCCCTCTTCGCCGCACTCGTAGCAGCGGCTCTTGTCCTCGTAGACCCTCCGGCGAATGAACTCGGGGCGCGGGCGCGGCCGTTGGAGACGGTCCATGGTGCGAGCAGAGGCGTCGGCGTCATGGAAGAAGACGAAGAGGACGAAGGCGACGCCGCGGCTCCGGCGGGAGACGCAGTTTTGAGGACGGTGACGCAGGCGACCTTGCCGAATTGGAGACGTAGATCATGGATTTGGAGGGGGCGGGGTCCGCCCTTGGAGGCGCTGGCGTTGGCGTCGTGGTGGTCGGGGCCGGCGCCGGCGCCGCCTCCGCCGGCAGAGAAGGAGGAGGAGGGAAGCGGGTAACGGTAGAGGAAATCGTCGCTCTCCTTTCCTCGCCGATCCATCTCTCTCTCGCGCGCGCGCGCGCGTCCGCTGACGATTAGAGGAGAGACTCTAGAAACGCGTACGGGGGACTAGAGTAATAACTTGAGACTCGGCCAATATTTCTCTTGATAATTATATGTACCTTTGATTTTATAGAAATAGTAAAGATTATGCATATAAAAACAGATATAACATGATTTTTGTCAAATTTAATTTAATTTGATTATTTAAAAACAAGAGAAACTTTTTGAGTAATTTTTGAATTGTTTTTTTTCAAAAAATCAGAAATAGATATAAAAAGTGTCTCAAGGGACATAACTATTTATTGGCCAGGGCTTCTTCTCGAATGTTGTTCAACAAATATAATGCTAATTGGACATAGCTATAAAATATTAAATTTTTATTTTTTAACAATTGTTAGCTATTTTGAAATAAGATTTTTGCTTTTTTTTAATGTTAGACTCAAAAATAAATGGATGGTTGCATTTTGGAAAATAAAACTATGAAGTCCTTTTTTTTTTCTCAATTACTCTATTGTAGAGCGGTAACTTTGCTGCATTTATGAAAGATGATATTAAAAGTTGAATATATAATCATTGAATAAGAGATTTTTTTTTTTGATAGAGAAGTAAATATTTTTGCGCATGACCAACATCCTTGTGGGACGATCTTTGTTCAATTACTAGATAGAGAGTTGAATGAGAAAGTCATCCGGTCTATTGAGACCAATATTTTATGATTACCATTTGTTGGGTTCCCATTTTTTGGTGTCTCTCCAACAAAAAAAAAAAAAAAAGTCCTGCCCTCCTATTACATTAAAAAAATAATAATAATTTGATGTCTCTGTTATCATCTACTTGGCAAAACTTGAGACTCGGCCAATATTTCTCTTGATAATTATATGTACCTTTGATTTTATAGAAATAGTAAAGACTATGCATATAAAAACAGATATAACATGTTTTTTTTTTTCAAATTTAATTTAATTTGATTATTTAAAAAACAAGAGAAACTTTTTGAGTAATTTTTGAATTTTTTTCAAAAAATCAGAAATAGATATAAAAAGTGTCTCAAGGGATATAACTATTTATTGGTCAGGCCTTCTGTTCAACAAATATAATGCTTCAAAGCCTTATATCGAATTGGACATAGCTATAAAATATTAATTTTTTATTTTTTAACAATTGTTAGCTATTTTGAAATAAGATTTTTATTTTTTATATTAGACTAAAAAATAAATGGATGGTTGCATTTTGGAAAATAAAACTATGAAGTCCATTTTCTTTTCTCAATTACTCTATTGTACAGTGATAAAAATTAACTTCACTGCATTTATGAAAGATGATGTTAAAAATTGAATATATGATCATTGAATAAGAGATTTTTTTTTTTATAGAGAAGTAAATATTTTTGCGCATGACCAACATCCTTGTGGGACGATCTTTGTTCAATTACTAGATAGAGAGTTGAATGAGAAAGTCATCCGGTCTATTGAGACCAATATTTTATGATTACCATTTGTTGGGTTCCCATTTTTTGGTGTCTCTCCAACAAAAAAAAAAAAAAAAGTCCTGCCCTCCTATTACATTAAAAAAATAATAATAATTTGATGTCTCTGTTATCATCTACTTGGCAAAACTTGCTAGCAAGTTACTAGCATCCCATTTTACTTCATTTTTTTTGTGAAGGAAATCAACACTGCAAATGCCGATGATATTGCATGACGAGAGAGCCAGTCGAGCAAGGATACTAAATTTGTCGCAAATTGATCACATAATTGATCACCATAGTTATTATTTACATGATAATTTGGTGCATAGTTATTCCAGACAGGGATAAGATATTCCGATGTTCGCCGAAAGAAAGGAATTAGGTATTCCGATTCCATTTTTCTATTAGCCCTCGACCCAGACACGGAGAATAGGGCAGCGACGGTCTGACGGGACCGTAAAGTGCTATGCGTACAGATACGGAAGGCAGAATTTCTGCGCCCTTTCGCTTCTCCCTCCGAAGCCTGATCTCCTCCCGTGTAACCCAGGTGAATCTCGAGAACTGCGGAACCGGGGTTTCTTGGGCTGCGGCTGCCGCCGGCGGAGAGGGCTTCGATGGAGGACGACAGGTAAGTCTCTACCTCCTCTATTCCGTGAGAGTTACGATCCCGTACAATTCCAATATAAACTTTATGGATTCAACCATTCCATCCGGCCAAGCTTTGGTGGATGTTGGTTAGTAATCCTAGGGCTTGTTCTTATGATGTTTCTTGAACTATTTGAGTCATACAAGAGACTACCAGTTTTCTTGCATAACAACTCGTTTCGCCTCTTTTTGAATGACGCCGAGAACCGTTTGTTGACAACCCAGTCTCTTGATCATTGGCTTTCATTTTTTAGGGCTTGTTGCAATAGGAGTACAGAAAGCAAGAATATCAACATTCCAAATTCAAGTGATATTTTTCGCTGGTCCTTCATGTTGTATCATCATGTTTTCACGTAGAATATATATCTACGTGATCAAGTTTTATCATTTCTTGTTGGACTTGTACCTTTTGGAAGTAATAATTGTACTGGTGTAGCGAATAATCTTTTGGCCCAGTTAACCCTTCGCTTTTTAGGTTGAATTCGCCAAGCACATCAGTTGTCACACTTGAAGTTCTGGGACATCACCTGCGTTTATCTCAGGTATAAATTTGTGATAGATGTGGCAGATAGTTATAATTTCTTTTAGGGAATTGATATCAAAAGTTCTTATATTGCAATATATTTTATGACAGGATTTACAAAAATAGTTTTTACCATCATTTTATTCATGTTTGGTTCCCTTTTAACCATTTTTTTTTTGGGGTCAAGAACATCATTGGCTCAAAGAGACCAACTTGTTTTGCAGCATAATATGCTTATAGTGTAGCAGCAGCATGTAACTTTCTATAGCTCTAATGCTGCTGATCTTTGCACTGCATCCATTATGAGACTATTCTGTGTAACTAGATTTTACAGGACACAGAACTGGTTGCAACAGTCCCAAATTCACTCTTATAGTTATGGGAAGTGATAACCTTCAAACATGTTTCGTATCGTTGTTACCCTACATTTCCTCAAATTATCATGCTTACAGGAAAATGGAAACAGTTAGAATAACTTCTTTGAAACATTGTTCCTATGTAGCATCATCTACGAGCTGCAGGTTTTCAAATTTCTTTTTTATAGTTTGTGTCTGGAAGCTGATTAACATGGTGTATCTTTCCAAATTGCTGCAAAGTTGTGGTTGTCTAATCTGTGGCACCATGGCAGGATCCCAACTCCAGGCATCTAGGTACTACAGTTTGGGACGCATCGATGGTATTTGTCAAATTTCTGGTAATGACTATCAATCTTTTACAATTCTTTGGTTGCTTATTTCTATATTTCTTCAATGTTACATCTAAGGTTATGGTAGGTTGTACTATATAAAGTCAAGAATGTACAAGGGCGAGGTTGTGGGAAGAACCTAAAGCGTGATTTATTTAGCATCTTGACTCTTGAGGTTTCCTGAATCATGATTTCAGCTCATAAGCTAATAAATTCCTGCTTTAAATAGAACCTGTCATCAAGTAGAAGTCATTAAAGGTTTGTATTGGTCTAAAGAGGTTCTTGATTTAGTAGAGGGCATAAGGGTTAAGTAGGTATTTAGTTTATTTTTGATTTTTTTGAATTTTTTGAGAGCTATAACAGTGTTGATTTTAAAATATTGTTTTTAGTGGGATAGGGGCCAATAATTCTTTTACATTAAGTCAAGGAAGTCCAAGACTGATTATATTTGAGTTTCAAAGTGATTTTAGTGTTGTGCGAGGCTTTGTATGAATTGAAATTTTCTAAGCTCTCTCTTTCTTTACCTGTCTCTCACACACACGATGACATGTGTGCATGTGCATGCACACACAAACATGCTCACTCACTCTCATAAGCACTTTCTCTTTATGTTCGTGTTCTTAAAGCTACAAGTATCCACTACATGCTTGTACGGCAACACCCTCCCTCCCCTCCTTTTGTTATCTTTTCTTTCAAATTCTGGTTATTTCTTTTTGTTCTTTTCAATTTGTATTTTTTCCCTTGAAACCATCTCATTAGTCCTGTTAAAAGGCTTCTAAAGACTGGATTTTTGAAACCAAACCTAAACCTATCCTTTATGTGGCAAATGATTATGTATAGTTGGATTACGTGTTTTAACATGTGGTGCATAGTGCCTCATAAACATGTGTTCCTTTGACTGCATTGCATTGCCTATATGTGGTTAGTATATGTGGTTATACCACATATGGATAGAAAAAGTGGTCTACTTAGCATTGTGTGGCCATACGTATAGCTTGCTTAGTGTTGTATGACTGCATATGTGAGCCCACTTAGCTTTTGAAGCAACATACGTAGCCCACTCTTATGTGGGACATGCAAGTGAATCAGGTTTAAGCTGATGATTAGATTTGATGTTGGTTAAATGGGGGCCTAATATGGATATAAATAATATTAAATATTGTTTTTATTATAATTATTGTTATTAGGTACTAGGTACTAAGCAAAATGCACCAATTCTTAGTTGTTATTGTTATTAATATTGTTATTATTTATCCAAAAATATATATTAATATGTTATGTTTATTTTTAAATAGTTAAAAAATAGTAACCATATACACTACATGTGTAGCCTGCATACGACATATACCACAACTGCCTTTTAAAACACTGATGGCATTTAAAATAACCTTCTAACAAAAATGAGATATGTTTAGAAAACTCCACTAGTTTAATCCAAAAGAAACCTAATTCAAACACTAGAACCATTATCCCTGCTCCCTAGGTGTAAGGCCTAGATTCCCTATTAACATTTCTTTAGATAACCATTATAATTCAGTCTAAGTTTTATATCAAGTTTCAATAGAAATTCCAGCTAAACTTAAATATCAATGTCCAGCATCCTACATTTTGAAACTGAAGCGATTATTCCCCACTCCGATGTTACATCAATTGAGTAACAATGCTACCCAGAATCCTTTCCATGCATCACTAATTATTGACGCTATTGTTTTGCTCTTGATCTAATTAAAATTCTTTCTTTAACAACTCTGACAATTCTCAGGCTAATAAGGAACTAAAAATTGCCTATGGTGACCCCATTTAAAATTTTCTAGTATATCATGTAGAAGACATGAGCTAAATGCTGTGAGCTTTGTGGTGATCTTCTTTGTTTTTCTTGATTCAGGAAAAAAACTGCAGAAAAGGAAGGTTTAGCCTGCCCAAGTTGAAAGGAAAACGTGTGATTGAACTAGGAGCTGGTTGTGGTCTAGCTGGACTAGGTGAGTTTTTTGTCCTAGTTTCACATTCATGGCAATCATCAAAATTTTTGTGTGCGTCTTGTTTAGTTGAAGCAGAATAATGTATTCTTCAGGAATGGCACTCCTTGGATGTGATGTAATTTCAACAGACCAAGCTGAGGTGTTACCATTGCTCATGAGAAATGTTGAGCGCAATACTTCTTGGATCATGCAGACAAATCCTGATTCAGGTTTGCTTTGAACTTTCATTGATGATAGTATGAGGTTTAGTTGGCTATGATTTTTTTATTCATTTATTCAATTATAAACATTACACCGTTTATATGCTATTCTTGGTGTTTTAATTTGGGTTTTGGTTTATAATTTGTGCCTAAGAGAAGGAGAGGCAAAAATATGAGTGAGAGCAATTCTATCAAGGCATGCATGCTCAAGGCATGGATGATACTAGTGGAAGTTTTGATATGTTGAAAGCAATCGTTCACATGGCTTGCAGTTCTTTGTTTAAACATGACTTTGATTCAAGGGTGCCCAGCTGATCCTTGTAGCTGTTAATCCATCTACTTACTATTTGTAAGATCGTATGTCTGGTCTTTGGCACTTGTATGTTTGCAAATTATAGCTGCATGCCATACAAGTCCTAATCTGCTGGTAAAGATACTGTAGCACTGGTGTCTGTTATTGTTGATCCTAATGCTTATTAGCATGCAGACTTCATCTGACAATAAACACTGCAACCAGTATATTAGGTAGGCCTAGTATGCCTGTACATCTTTGAGACATGTCATGTTTAGTCGGTGCCATATAATGAAGTGTACTGTTCTCCATGATATTTGATGTTAAAGCAGAGTTATATGCATTCGTGCATTCAATTAATGAATTTTAATAGTATTTCTTTTTTTCCAGTTCCTAATGTACATGTTATCATATGCATCTGCTAACTAGCAAACTTCATACATATTACTGAATATGATGTTACATTCTGTGGATGCATGATTAAAGTTTGCATTGATGGAGAACATTATCCTTGGAGTGGTTGGTATAGAATAAAATCCTAAGACTTTTTTTTTTTTGCTTTCTTATGGTTGCAGTGATGTAAAGCTGTTGTCAATCTGAAAATATTTTAGGGATTCTTCTCTCTGCATTACTTCTTAACGTACAAAAACATACATGTCAGACAACTGTGGTTCATTTTGTGCTTATATTTGTTGCTCCTTTGTCGGGTCTCTATATTGTTGGATACATTTATTAAAGAGTAGGAGTTTGAGCTTATATGGGCAGAAAAAAAACATTTACATTTCTTGTAACTATTGGTAAGCTTCTCTTATGTATGTGGCTATAATTTTCCTTTTGCAGCATCATTTGGCTCCATTAAGGCTGCAGAGTTGGACTGGGGAAATAAAGAACACGTTAAAGCTGTTAATCCTCCGTTTGATTACATTATTGGCACCGACATTGTAAGTTCTCTGGATATAGCTTTCTACTACAGACAAGCTATAAGACTGTTTAAAATTAGTAGGCTTGGAATGATATTTCCTCTTATTTTCACATAGTTTTCAAATTTTATGATTTATGATTTCTCTATGGAAAAAATTGTTAACTCAGAAATATTACTCTGTCAGATAACATGACTTAATCAACTGGAAGAATTAGTTTCTCAGCAGACCATTAAATTGATGTTTTAGAACTGTTCATAATGGTGTGATTTGTTGTTCAATTGGTGTCAACAAATGCTTGAAAAGCATAAGCTCAACTGGAAAAATTGGGAACTTAAAAAGCTGATGTAGTTTGTTCTTGGAGGGCATAATTTTGTGAATTAGTTCAGAAAGTTTGGCTATCCAAGGACCACCTGTGATTTCTCCATGGAGTTACAATTTGTATATTAAATATGCTCAAACTGTGTAATTTTTCTATACCAAAATAATTTGTATATCTCTATTGGAAAATAGCTGGACAAATTCTATCAACATTTTAAACTATGTATACCTTGTTGATTTCAACATGTATTGGGAATAGGAGTGGTTTTAGGTTCATAGGGCTTTTTTCATGTTAGTGCTTGTCCAATATCAAGTTTAACATATAAGAATTGGATGAAACTGGTTGCTTCAGATTCATTCATTGCTTGATATTTGCATTGTAAATTGAGATATGACAGCTTTTTCTCTACCACTGCCATCTAAGATTTATTTAACTAACAACTTGTTGGTTGAAGGTTTACTCAGAGCATCTATTGGAGCCACTACTGCAGACAGTTTTGGCCCTATCGGGACCTAGAACAACCATACTGGTACGCTTCATAGAATATTCTTTTTATTTCAAGATTTTAATTGTTGTGGATGCTCATATACTAGTTTTCTGAAATCCAGATAGGCTATGAGATCCGCTCCACCACAATCCATGAAGAGATGATTCGCATATGGAAGGACAATTTTATAGTAAAAACCATCCCCAAGGCAAAGGTATCTGATATACGAATTCTTGTCGAAGGTTGGAAAAGTTGCTGATTGGTCGACTGCTGATATCAAATAACTGTCTGTCATATGAATGTAGTCTCATTATTTTGTTCCGATGTTTCAATAATCTGCACTATAAATTTAAAAGAGGATAATATAGTTGCTGTTAAAAATTTGGACTTGGTTTGAACTGATAATGATACAAGGAGTTCCAGATACTCTGTTAAGGTGGAATTTGCTTGGATTTTATCGGTTTACATGTATTGATCAAATTTCTGTCACAATTCTGTTAGGTATTACAAGTTGAGATTGGCTCTAACATTATCAAAGTTACATATTTGGAACATCTATTTTTAAATAGTTGAGGCATCTATTTGGTTTTATTAATATTCTATTATTTAGTATCCCATTAATCCAATGTAACCCAATTAAAATCAATATGTCAGTATTATGTATATGCATTACACCATGAATCATAAGTCACTTTGGTGCCACCATGTTAGCAAAATGGGAAAATCGTATCATTATCAATGTGTATCAAATAATACCAATTCCAGTGTAATTGTACAATCTTTCTGTACTCTATAATATTTTCCTTGTACTTTGTTGTTTTTTTTAAAAATTGTTCTTTGTAGTGTGGTTGTGTAACACCACATTGCCAAAACATGGGTTTGTCTTGATATGTAGCATGGGTTCTCACAGACGTGAGGATATATAATTAATATTGCTGTTATTTAAAAGAAAAAGGAAAATTTTTCTGTAGTATAATTAACATGTTACATTATTCTCTTGTCATTTCTAGGTGTTTTCAATCTCTTCTTTTCCTGTATGATGCAGATGGATAACAAGTTCCAACACCCCAGCATACAACTTTTCATGATGGAGTTGAAAACTCAATCTAGATGCGGAGACGACCACTCTGTTGAAGCACAAATTTCTGAGTCTAGTCGAAGTGATGAGGATGGTGAGGCCTGTGCAGTGGAAGAAAGGGAAGATATTGGGGAGAAGACTGGAGACAGTATTAAGGCTATGGAATTGGAAAAGGGGAAAGTTGATGACTGGGAAATTAGAAGATATGGCTCTATGGCTGCACGGCTTTTACGAGATGTCAAAATAACTTGAAGTTGTTAGGATTTCTTCTTTGCTCCTTAGACTAATGCTAATTGTATGGAGCCTGGTACTACCGATCCAAGTTAAGGTAAATTCTTGCTATGAAATTAATTTATTGTTTTGAATGGATTTTTTTTTTCTATTTTGCATAGAGTGAACGGGTCATGCTGAACCTTTGAGCTCCTAACCACTCTCTTTGTTCTCTGCACCAAAATCATGATTGCGAACTCAGGTTTCCTGATTACCTTTGGGTCTTACTGGCTTTCCATGCCTTGAATTGAAGCCAATTAGTAAGATGAACCACCTGAAGAGTTGATGCATGCATGCTGTGGCGAGAATTTGTAAGACAAAAGTGGCACTCATGTCGAACAAAAGAAGAGCAATGCATCATCGCAAACTAGGGAGTTTAGTGTGGTCGTTTGCAATTTGTAGGGTTTGAGCCATACCACGTAAGGCTCGATGGCCCTTGTATTGTTCTATCTTTGGACTTATCAGGTTTGAGTATGGGTTTCCCATTCTAATTAAAATCATATTTACTCCAACATTATCCAAGGTAAGATTGCATCCTTCGAGGCAAGATTACTCTAAATGCCATTCTTACCAGCATCGATCATATTGCTGATGAAAAGGTAAGAAGGTTCAAACAGGTTGGCAACACCTATCTTTAATGCGATTCAATGCTTGACACTAATCCTAACTTAAGCAACTAACATGGTTGCTATGGTGACTTCCATCTTAATTTGAAAAGCATGGGCTTCCATTTTAACCAAGCACACACCTGTCCATCTCTTTTCAATATTCCCATTTAGTGAATGTAAAACTAACAGCAACCACTGCTAAACAAGCCCTTTTTTAAATTTTTGGATAAAGGGGAGAATTAAACCCACTCGTAATATTTCATTAAGCAGATGAAATCAAACAACAGCATGGTAGAAGTGCATATAGAATAAAAGAAATAGAATACAGGGAAAAGCGTGCAGTAGTAGTAGTAGTGATAAGTTTTGAAATGACCAACCAACGCATAACTTGCTATTCTCCTAGTGGCTTGGCTGCTCCAAAGTCTCGAAGAAATAAATGATGCTTCCGGCAATGCTTTGCGTTCAGCCGATTTTGTTCCCTTCTCAATGGACCAAAGCAATGTGAAGGCTAATGCAGTATATCTTAATTTTGTTTCTCGGGACAAATTGCTTGACAACCTTTTGAATTGCAACGTCTTCTAGACAGTCCCAGCTTAGACACACAGCCTACATGTCTAAGCCATTCTTTGTCCCAGGCTACTTAATTGCCTCATTGCAATTAGCTTCGACCCAATCGAATAGAACTTCACCTTCTCCAACCCAAACAAGCCCAGGTAGTTCAGGAAGCCAGGTTTCGACCATCCAATTTGGAGTCCATCCCAACTTAACCAGATTCCTAGAATCGAGGGGATGCACTGAACCGGCCGGAGGAAGCGATACATTGAACCGGGGGAGGTCCGGTGTAGGCTCGGACAGGCTAGATCTTGAATACCAGGTTCGAGCTAGCCTCGGGATGCCGTTGCGCATCCGAACCTCTTTCAAAAAACCCCTTCTTTTCCCTCCCGACCGACACTGACCGCAGACCACGCTCTCTTTCTCGCTTTCTCTCCGTCCACCATTTTGAGGGGATTCGTCTCCCTATCTTTGCGAAACTCTTCGGAGCCCCTCCAGAAGGGGAGAGGAGACTTGGAGCGAGGAAGAGGAGGAGAAAAATCGGTCCTTGTTTTCCTCGAAGTCTTTCTTCTCGGTCTTCCATGGAAGGCGGCGGCCTTCGGAGCGCGGCCGTGAACAGCAACGGAAGCGGCATCGGTAATCTCTACTCCTAGAAATTCTTAATCTTTTGTAGGGTTTCTCTGGGCCTTCTTTGCTTGCTGGTGATTTGGGGGTTTGGGATCTAGGGTTAGGGTTTCTTTGGTTGGACGGTGATGATGGTAGATTTAGTTGGATGGCAGGAATGAATCATAGATGGGAGAAGAATCACAAGGTGGGTTTGATGGGGACCGCAATTAGGAGGAATAGGCTCTCCGACATCACGAACACCGTGAGTTCGGCGAGGCCTGGCGAACCCAGCATGGAAGGCGATCAAGAAAATTCCAATGTGGTGCCTTGTCCCAGCACCAAGGACTACGTTGCCCAGCTGATGAAGGTACTTTAGTCGTCCATCTCAAAATTTCATCTTTTAATTTTTCCCAGCTTTTCTTGAACTTCTGTTGCTCAGAGAAAAATGGATTTTTTAGTGCTTCTTCCTTAAAAATTTGGTCCTGCTTTCAGGAGAATACTGCTCTTTTGAAGCTTGTTGGGGAGAGAAAGTATGTGTGTTCTCTAAAGATCGATTGCCATGTGCTATTCCGAGTAATTCGTTCAAGCTTTGGTTTCAATCATGACTTTTTGGTAATTTGATTGGTTTTGTCGGTCTCTTGGTTTGGCAGTAAAATCATAGAAATGACCAGCATTGAGATGCAGAGGCTTCGATTTGAATTGCAGAAACTTAGACAGCAGAATTGGCAGTTAGCTCAGGCCAACTCTCAGATGCAAGCGGTTTGCTCTTTATCTTTCGATTATCCTGCCTTGTTTTTGGTACCGTAAGTTTTTATTTGTTCCCCTAATCTATCTTTTATCTTGATTCGTAGGAGCTCAACTTAGGCAAAGACAGAGTAAGTCTCTACTCCTTATGAGTGGTTTGTACTTGGTTTGTTTCTTATCTAGGTAGCCGAAGTTAACCAACAAGAATCTACAAACTTTTACTCCAAAAGCAGTAACTTTTGGGGGTTGATAAAAATTTCTGATCTTGTATGACTTTTGATGCAGCTAAAAGCATTGCAACATGAACTTAGATGCATGAAAGCTGTCCTTAAAGTAAAGAGTTTAGAAGTTGAGGTACATCAATCATCATAAATATATTTTTGTATTTCTTTTTCTTTTTTGTGGATTATATGAGCAAGAACTTTCTTAATTCTAGGAGAAGGAGAAATTAAACCAAAAAATGTGTGAGAATATTGGATGCGAGGTAGTCACCAAATCCTTTTTTAAATCTTTCTAATCAAATTTATTCATAGTCACACCCTTAATTTTCCATCTTGCTGATATTGTTTATTTTTAATCTGCAATTTAAGGAGGGACACAAGAAGTGTGCTGAGGTTGCAGTGGATGCATCTCATCAAGCTAATGACATGAAGATGTGCAATGCCAACAGAAAGCGCACATCAAAAGAACGTAGTAATTTTCTTAAAAACTTAATATTTATAGATTAATGGCAACCTTGCTTCATACATTTTTTGCTTTCTTTCTTCTTTAATCCTCAATTACGCTGCAGCTCAGGGCTCTACTGCTATGACCCATGAAGAAGTAGCACCAAAAGAAAAGGTTGAGAGAAGGTATTGCATGCTTTAATTAAGCTGTGGGATGTTGTTTCCACCTATTTCTCTCACCATTACTTAGGCTAATTCTAATACACCTAGTAATTCTTTTGAAGCAGAAAGTCTTTAAGAAGGAGATCTGGTAACTTGAAATCTGAATCATGCGAACCAATGGTGGACTTGATCAAGATAGAGGATGCCAAAGTAGTTCAGTCACTTGTTGGTGAACCCTTGCATGAGGACACCTCTCTTCATGAAGAAGTAGCACCAAAAGAGAAGGTTGAGAGAAGGTATCGCATGCTTTAATTAAGCTGTGGGATGTTGTTTCCACCTATTTCTCTCACCATTACTTAGGCTAATTCTAATACACCTAGTAATTCTTGTGAAGCAGAAAGTCTTTAAGAAGGAGATCTGGTAACTTGAAATCTGAATCATGCGAACCAATGGTGGACTTGATCAAGATAGAGGATGCCAAAGTAGTTCACTCACTTGTTCGTGAACCCTTGCATGAGGACACTGCTGTTCATCCTGACATTCCAGCTCCTTCCTGTTCAGATGCTTCTATGAAACAGGGAAAGAATGAGGAGCAGAATGGTAGGAGTGACTCCTCACAGTCTTGCAATCAAGAGGTGCGGAGATCTTCGGTTGGAAGGCCATTACGCAAGGCAGCTGAGAAGGTCACTTCTTACAAGGAAAGACCTATCCATGTCAAATTGCGAAGAGTTGAGTGACTGCTCGTGGATCCTACCACCATGACTGGCATTCAGATGATGCCTACTGAGGGCGCACATTCTGTGATGCACACTGGTGTTAATTGTATCGCTGCACTGCAAGCTTAGTTCCTGAAAGTCGATTCTTTGGAGCTTTTTCTTTCTCATCATTAGTGGGTGATGTACCAGAGTGATGGAAACTTTATGTTTGTTTGCTTTGCAGCCATATTTTCCCACTCCAATCATCTGGTGAATTTGATAAATTCAGTCTAAGTTTTATTCTCTCTCTCCCCCCACCCATGATCCCTAACTAAGAGACAAAAATACCGAGGGTAGATGGTGATCATCCTCAAGCTCAGCTCCATCCATAGCAGCATCAGTTGGCAGCCGTAGCGAAGTCTATACAGCCCGCATGTCATTAACATCCTGCCATTTCTTATTTCTGCATGAAGGGGTTATTTCATCCCTACAGAAAATTCAAGGAGTTTCAGAACATTCGCATTCATGTCCGCCCAAACTGTCAAAAGGTCCCACATTGTATGTCTATTGCCGTACACCTGAGTCAGTGAATCAGATAAGCTGCTTCTTGTTCCAGCCTTCTCCACATGCTGTTATCACAGCCTTGAGTAATTGGGGGTACTTTCTTTTCAAGTGGTAGTGTCAGGCACAATGAGCTGGACTAGGGCTTGGGAATGCATATCATGCCTGGTTATGAATGTGCATGCCGTATATTGTTTAGAAACTCAGCTTGATGGAATCTGCTCCGAGACGGCCTTCATAATTTTATTTGTGTTGTTCTTGGTCCAAATTTATTTCCATGAGATTGTTTATGTAGTTGTGCCGGATGATCGGTTTGGAAGTATTATGTTCATGTTTTCGTTTGGGTGCAAAAGTTTTAGGGACTTTGAGCATAAAAATTGAAAGCTAGAATAGTTAGGATGGAATTATCTATCAGGTTTCTGGCAGTATAATGTTTCCATAGGTTTCTTTATTTTGTTAGCATCACCTAAATATTTCCTGGTTCAGCTATCCCTGTCTACCAAAACCTGAAGCTGAAATTAACCATCCATGGTTTCATGGCCTATACACATCAGCTTTCAATACCTAGTTCCAGTTATATGTCTAACATAGTTACAATTCTGCAACAGAAGAAACAGCGCGATATACAATTCAAACGTACAGATTCATGACTTCCATATAAGTTTATTCACAGGTATATGCAGAGTGACCACGAACGACGGGGTCGCGAGCTAAACTTCCACAGCTTCTAGCGCTTGGAATACATCCCTACGAGTAACCATTCCTGTAAACAAAGTTAAGCAGTTAAGCTTATCTGTGAACTATATTCATATGCTTTTCGACGTGAGGGAGAAAATCACAAGATTTGATTTCCATTAGTATAAACAAATCTCACCTATCACCTGCCCTTCCTCATTTAGGATTGGTATCCTGTGGATCTTCTTCCTGAGCATCAAGGCTGCAGCATCTGCATTATTCGGTGACAAATAATGACCATCTCCTTGATTTTGGATGATCGAGTTGATCAATTGGAAACTTCAGATTTATGTGAAACATTACCCTTCACTGTCTCACGAGGTGACAGTGTGATGGCAGGAGATGCCATGACTTCACCAACCTTAGTCTTTAGCTGTGTAACCAATATCACAATATCAGGAAAATAAGCAGAGAGAATAATTTCTCGCATACTCCAATCTACACCCTGACAAGGCTCCTCATAAGTCTAAACTAATCAAATTCTTTTGGAAAGATACAGGGAGCAACTTCTACAACCAATGACAGAGAGATTGCATAAGACAACCAAAATTTGGTGAAACAACTTCGTCACCATGCAGGTTTGCTTTTTATGT
This sequence comes from Phoenix dactylifera, assembly GCF_051530095.1. Classification (NCBI taxonomy): domain Eukaryota; kingdom Viridiplantae; phylum Streptophyta; class Magnoliopsida; order Arecales; family Arecaceae; genus Phoenix; species Phoenix dactylifera. The sequence continues at coordinate 22,553,200 of NC_143205.1, forward strand.
GAATTTTTTCCATGTTATAAAGCATAACCTGCATAAAATTGATATACTTCCTAAAAAGATGTTAATTATCTCACTAATTGGATCGAAATTTTCAGGGTTTGGGACAAATAAAGTAAATAGCTTTCAGATTTTCTATGACCTTAATTAAGGTATGGTCTGGAAAATTTTTTTATTATTTTTTGCACTGATAGTATTTATGATAATTTAGGATCTCATCCAAAATAGCTAGTTGAAAAGTATTATTTAAATTTTTTGATCCTGTATAAGCATCCAAGATCTAGGCAATGAATAATCGATGTAAGATTAAATTATAGTCCCAAGTGGGTTCTCATAAAGCAAGCTTCTAATTTTTAGCGGTATAATTTCAGACCACGGGAGAAAAAATAATATAGATCAAACTGACCCCATTTGACGCTTTGGCCCTGTCATTCTTGGAAACGACCCCTACGCATCTGAGCTCACCGTCGACCACCGGAAGCCCCGAGACGAACTCAAAATGGTGGTCGATCTCTTCCAGCATCTGGTCAGCCATCGCCACCCGTATCGGCACGGACATCACTTCCCCAAGAAGCGAGGATGAACGCAACTGCCACCCCGGAAATCAAAATCCAATCAGAACAAAGAGAAGAATCGATCTGTGTAGTACTCCTCATTGAGCTAATTTATGAAAACAGACTACAATCAAATCCGATTTTCTGCAAAGCAGGCTTCGTTCCTCCAACTTTCATAGGTGTCACGTTTGTCTTTGTTTTATGAAAGAAAGAACCAAATAAAAGCTTTTGTTAAAAAAAAAACACTGACTTTAGGCTTATATAAACTTGTTTTTCGGGTGCCAGGATCTTCTGCAGCGTGCGGACTGCACTGCAAAATACTATGTAGCACTCGATGGCCATCATCAGGAGATAAACAGATATAAAACAAGACGGTTCATGAGCGTGAACCATATCATACATGATGTATGTTGTTTGATGGCTACACAACACTCTACGGTCCGCACCATAGAGGATCCGTGCTCGTTTCCACAAAACTTGGACAACCAAACGGCTACTGAAAAGTGTAGTAATTAAGGATGGAAATTCAGACCTCGTGCTTGTGAGCAATTGCTTGCGACTCGAGATAAGCACGGAAGTCATCGTAGACGAGGAGGGAGTAGTTCTCAGGCCATTCTCCGGATATGATTCGCTCCGGGTTCTCATCCAGCTCCGGCCGGAGGTCTCCGGCCGAGAACGACGCCGCCCGTCTCTTTAAGCGTCCTCTGCCGCTTCTGTCACTATAAATGGTGGCAAGACCGGCAGCGTTATGCTCGAGGATGGAGGTGGTCCGGGAGCCAAAGCCTTTTGCAGTCCCGGAGTGGAGGGGGAGAAGAAGGCCACCTTGGATCGAGCTGCAAACCATTGTCGTCGCTTCGTCACTCAAGCTTCGCAGAAGTCTGGGTCTGGCAGCAATAATGGGAGGGATTTTATGGGAGGAAGGGCCCGCCAGATTTGGTGGTTCCTACTTCCTATCGGTGGCGTTCACAGAAGTGCAACACAAGAGGAGACGAACAGGAAGGACTTCGATCTTGACTGGTTCCATTAGTCAGCACTCGGGATCCACGTTGGCGTGCATCTTTCTTTGGTTCTCTGATTCTGGCTCGAACGTGGTAGTTTCTGATTGGGCATGCTAATTCTTTGGAGGGTCCACAAATGGGAGAGGATAAGGTCGGAGTCTTCATTGATCTGATGTCTCTCTTTGTTTTCCTCCATTACCCATGCACTCGATACGATTTCTGGGGATTTTTTCTTCTCAAATTTTGTTTTGGTGTCCCTGTGGAGCTTTCATGGACAGCTCCAATTTTGTATTCAGTGTTTTAAAATTGGGAAAGAAAAAAAAAAGTTTCTAGCACTATAGAATTTGACAACGCATGAAAAGTACATGATGTATATCCTGCCCAATTCTATAGTTGGATGAGGATGGATTCGAAACATTGCAAACTAAAGACTTCTTTATTTTCTCTCTCTTTTTTTTTGAGCAAACATGGAGAAAATCAGAAATTTCCTCCAGAATTTTATGAAGAGAAAAAATTATATATAGAGGAATTTACAAAGGAGTAAGATTATATGGAGAAAGAAAGTCTTAAGAGCTGTAGCTTTTGACCCTCGAAAGCTCTTCCAGTACATAAGTTGCCCCACAAGAAAAAGAGAGGTACAAACTCATGGAGAATGGAAGAAAGTGATGCTTTTCGTTTCAAAAAGATATTTGTATTTCTTTCCAGCCACATGGACCACATTAATGCCATAGCTAAGTTGGTCCCAATCTTTCTTATAGCTTGCTCGCACCTTCCCACATCTCTAGAAAGTCCATAAGATGTAGAAGTTAGAGGGCATGCTTCTGATGTTAAGGCAAGAGATAAAAAGATGACCAGATAGCACGAGGCATCTGATGAAAAGATGAGATGCTGTCTCGGTACCTACACCACACAAAGGACAACCCTTTCCTTGCTAAAACTTCACCTGCATGTAGCTTATTTTTCAGAGCCAACTACATGAACACTATGACCTTTCCGGCATATTTGCCTTCCAAATTTTGCTTGTAGAACTGCCAACGAAGACTTCCATTGTTGATGAATTGGTAGTATGAAGCTACATTGAATGAGCCATCACTACTAGGTTTACAAACTGGCACATCGACAGAGGAGAGAAGGTCTAAGGAGTTGTCTCAACTGCTCATCATCTATCAAGCAAAATTAGCCAAACACTTTAATAGTCCAATTCCGCGTCCTTGAAGGAGGTACAGCACTAGAATGCATCGAGGTTCTTACAGATGTCCTTCACCTCGAATAGTAAGTAGGTAGAGACAATTTGATTCTTTTATAAGGCTACTGCATTAATTGCCAGGTCTATCTGGGGTCTCCAACATTTTCCAAGCCATTTAGCCAGCAATGATATAACTTTTTCTTTTACTTTTTCATTTTGCAGAAAATGAATGGGTTGTTTTATTTACATATCTTTTTCTGACAAAAAAATATTTTATTTACATATCATAAATAGAAATTGTGTGATATGACTGAAGAACTATTTGTTATATGGTAGGATGAATATTTTAAAATAAACTCTACGTTAATTAAAAGGATGAAAGCTTCTGATGGTTACTGCAAGTGTTGTCATTGAAACAGGACAGCAAAGCTACAAGATTAGTTTACAGTGCTCATAATTCCCTGTCCTTTATTGTTGTCCCTCCAAGACTAACGAAGCAGGAGCAGCTGTGGATACTGTGTCTACATGCACTCAGAATCTAACCAGCATAACTACGTACTACCCGTCATATCCACATACCCTTCTTCTCTATTCATCCATGCAAACGATGCACCGCAGGCTTTCACCACTCAGCATGTAATCAAACGTCTTGTTAATTTCAGAGAATGGAATCCTGTGTGTGATGAACTTCTCCAATTCCAATTCCTGCGCATGCAGCAAACAAAACATTTCATGAGTATTATGATATCTTGTCATCTGGTCATTCATGTATGCATGCATGCATAAGCAGTCTCAACAAGCACCTTCTTCATGTACATGTCAACGACTGCAGGGAGATCGGACCGAGGTTTGTAATTCCCAAAGAATGTTCCTTTTAGGGTCCTCTCATCCAAAAAATTTATAGGCTTAGTCGCGAATGCTGCATCTTTGCTGGGGACTCCTACCAGTACAGCAACACCCCAACCCTGCATACCATTGTTTAGAAAGTGCACTCATAGATCAAAGAAGTATTCAAAAAAGGGCTCGCTTTGAAGCAACAGAACCAGAGATACAGTCCCTGTTAAATTACATACATCATGAACACATTCGAAAGCAGATATCATGGCACTAATGTTGCCAGTGCATTCCACACTCCTATCAACTCCGCCATCAGTCATTTCCACAATCACCTGTAAGAGATCATAGGAATTGGTTTTAGTTGGTGAATAAGCCAATCATGAACCTTAACAAGAACAGACCTCTTGCACTGGCTTGTCATGGTCCTTAGGATTAATGAACTCATCGATACCGAACTTCTTAGCTGAACAGACAAGCAGAACGAAAACACAATTTAGTAACAAGAATTGATGGACGCAGCAACCAAATATCTTGCCAGCACTCCATACCTTCCTCAAATCTGTTGGGATTTATATCAACCCCAATAATTCTGGATGCCCCGGCGATCCTCGCACCTTCTGCAGCCTACAAAGCCAAATAAGATGATGGCATCTGAGAACTAGAGCGAGGTTTGCACTGCATACATAAATATTATGAATCCTGCTGCGAGCCACTTACTGCAAGGCCTACAGCTCCCAACCCAAATACGGCAACCGATGAGCCTCTTTTCGGTTTAGCAACGTTCAGCATGGCTCCCAGACCTGTGCAGCATGAAAAAATATTGGTGCATATTGAAAGTATTTAACCATTCAAACACAGTCCCTGCTCCCCCCACCCACCCCCCCCCCCCCCCCCCCCCCCCCCCAAAAAAAAAAAAAAAAAGCAAGAACAGTAGTAGTTTCAAGACCGGCTGACTAAAAATCAGAAATATTTGGTTTTCTACTCCATTTTTTGTTGAGTACATCGCATATGATACTTTATGACCACAGTTTAATCATGTTACACTGTTGTGAAGTTTAAGCTGCATATATATCTAATCTCCCTTTGATTCCTTACAGGAATCCTGCACATTCTCTTCTTCTTCCTGTATCAGCTTTATCGCTGTAAATATTCCAGTTTCACTAAAATCTAGGGTGGCCGAGCCTCCCTTTTCCTGAGTAGAAGTGTTTTGAACAAACTACAGACGAATGGACAAAATCAAGGCACAGGGGATACCTGTAGATATGCCACAACTGAGGATACAAACTTTGTCAAGAGGGGCAGATGGATCGATCTTGGCAACGCAGCCTGAGTGGATGACGGTGTATTCACTGAAGGTGGATGTTCCCAGAAAGTGATAGATGGGGGTCCCATCTTTAGAGAAGCGTGTTTCTCCATCACTTAGCATGACACCTCGTTCTGTATTGATCCTTAGCAAGTCACACATGTTGCTCTCCTCAGACTTGCAGTGCGCACACTCCTTGCATTCTCCTGTGAACACAGGAAGCACACGGTCTCCCACTTGAAGGTCTGTCACGCCTTCGCCGACGCTCTCGACGATCCTGCCATGGACATGTTATGTGCCCAAAAATTCCGAATGACCGATATATTGTTTCCAAGAGGAACATAAACATGGAGAGATCTGCGAGACGAACAAGCTTACCCTGCTGCTTCATGGCCGAAAATGCGAGGAAATAATGGATGTTGACCCTGAAATATATATATTCAGTTATAACGAAGAAGAATCTAAGAATATGAACCATTTTAACGTTATATGATAAAAGATATTATTGAGGACAATAATTGGAAGTGTTACTGTCATCATGCCTCTTTTCCATTTCTAATCTTGGGTGAGATTTTTTTTTTTTTCTCGACTGGTGGATAGGAAGGTTGGATACCACCCAAAATTTATTAAGCAACTACAGAATACAAGTTACATCAAGTAATGACAAACCCACAAGAGCTAAACCCTAACAGATTTCACTCTGTTCCATAATCATGTTGAGCTAATTAGAAGGCTCTTTTGATGGCATAGCACCGACCCATGATTGATAGGACCTAAGCAGTTTTTTCCGAGGCAGTCTTGTTCAGGAATATTAGGATAGCCGCAGAGACATGGGATCATTTAGATTCAAGGGAATCAAAATGGTAGTACTGTCATCAACACATGGTAGACGAACTGAATCAAACGTATATATGCTATAAGGTCATGAAACATGTGGGATGGTGTAATCAGTTGTCTTCGAAGTACAAGATTTATGCAGTAAGTACTAGCATGTAATCAGAACATGCGCATGTAAAGAGCAATCTTGAGAATAGATTCTTAAATCCTGAGTTTCTCGGTGATAATTAAGTTTTTAATTTTTACAAGCAGATTAATACAACCAAAGCAAAGAGCCCTTCATCGAGGGTTCTATGAATCTTCAAGCAGTTTCTTGTAGTTTTATCAACGGCCAAAATCCTTTGAGCGTTCCTTTTCTTTAATCAACTCAAACCAAGCTTTTAAAAAAAAAAATTCTAAGCCTGGCTCTCCTTAATTTCTCATTTGCTATAACTTATGACATGTCTGTAGTTCACGACACATCTCGACTACCTGTATATCTAAGTGCGCACATATGCAGCAAATGGAGCGGGTCTTTTTCTGATATCAAGAAATATGAGATGATATTATTACAGGAAAATACTGTCTTGTGCTGTACAAGACATAGAAGGTATGAGAGAGAGATGTGCGAGCATGCCTTGGCCTCCCAGAAGCAGACATCAGTGTGGCAGAGGGAGGTGTACTCGATCTTTATCCTGACCTCCATGGCTTTTGGTGGAGCCACCTCCACCTGCTCTATCACTAGGGGCTTCCCTGCCTCCCACGCCACCGCAGCTGCCTCCGCATCAAAAACATCATCACCATCATCATAAATAAGCAGTGAAAACACTATACTTATAAACCGGAGATGGATAAATTAAAGAAGTCGGGCATCAAACGAAGAAGGAAAGAAACTGAGTGGCTTACCCTTGCAAGAAATAACATGACCAGCAGTAGTGCTGGACGCCATGCTGTCGGACGATGACAAAGAGATAAGAAGAGGAAGATGATGATGATGATGATGAGATAGAGAAAAGAAGAAGAAGAAGAATGAGAAGAGATAAAGGTTGGGGAAAGAGTGGGCTTTTTATTTAGCAGAGTAGCGGCCGGGGTTTGGTCTTGAGGTGGCGTTAGGCATCAGCCGGTTACGCTGCACCTGGCCATGAACATGAGACGATCCGCCACGCGTTCCTCGGTGAGAGATGAGGACGAACGCAGTTCATCTTATCCCTGCGTCCGCTGTCTTCGGAGGAAGACCCACAGGTACGCGGCCATCAGTTTTCTCCGTCGGTCCACCGTTTGCTCTCAGGTTATTTCTCTCTCGGGCCACCGGTTCTCGATGCTCGATCAGTCTTTCTTTTCTGTTTTCAATTTAATTCATGGCTCTGACAGCTCTACTATGTGCTAATTTTCACCTTCTTCTTCCTCCTATTAGCATCCAAAACCGTGAAAAAATTGCGCACAAATTCCCATTTAGATATTTCATTATCTTTTCATAATAATAAATTTTGATACCATATATATCATGCATACATGAAGAAAAATTATGACAATTTTATACATTCGGTGGACTGGAGCTCTCTCTGGACATGCTACATATAAGAAAGGATGTAGAATATCCGCTGATATTTCCTGCTCGCTTTAATTCTTCAATATAATTTTAATTAAAAAATAAAATTGATATTTAATCTAGTTTTTTTTTTTAATTCAAACTCGTCATATTGGTCAAGATATTTATATCTATCTCCATCCAAAAATATCAATCAAAATCTTAAAAATTTTTGAATCCTTCCAAATTTTCCTTTTTAACATATCAATGAAGATAAACATAGATCGATGTTAGTTCAACCATGCACCAAGGTAAATGGTGATCAAAAATACCTATCATCTTATGATGCGCTTTTCCACAAAGAATGAAGTCGGAAAGTTCAAGGTGATCAAGGTGGCAGCTTGGCAATACTATGTGGCCACTCTTAGAGAAAGAGCTAAGTCGATTAAGACTTTGCCAATTAAAGGCTTGAATGGTCACGATGAGCAGAAAAAAAAAGGCAACGAGAAGAGAATCAGCAGAAGAACTCATCTCAGTTTTGTTAGGTGATGGAAGCTCGAATCGAGCTATACATTTCGGTTAATAGTTGGACGAGCCGATCATAAGAGAGCTCGACAGCTTCTGATATGCCAGGTATAGATTCTTCTATAATTGTCCACCGGTTGAATGTAGAACAAAAATACAGACTTATGAGCCAAAAGAAGAAAAGTTTTGGTTTAAAGAGGCAGCACATAATTGATGATGAAGTGGGCAAACTTTTAAAAGGTCGCTTTATCCGAGAAGTTATACTAGCTTGCCGTTAGAAGTGAGAGGCTAATGTTATGCCTAAATCAGAATCGACAAATAAACAATTGCCACATATTTACTACTTCAGACGTTGCAAAGCCAACCAAAAATCAAAAATCAAGCATTAACTTAGTCGAAACTGACCTATTAGGGATTGCCACATGGCCCACTACTTCACAAACGGTTAAGATTCATCAAACAAAAGGCCATTATAGCTCGGCCCACTATCTTAGCCGGTGAGATTCGAGGTTAAGCAGTTGAGTTTCTCAACAAACTCTCAACAGACTCTAATGAACTCCATCTATAAATAAGATTGCCTAGGGAACCTTCATTTGACACCCGATCCACAACTCTTTCTCTCTCTATCTCTCTCTCTCTCCCAAACCTCTGTCTCTTCAGATCACTCACGTTTCCTAAGATCGTTGTGTGATTTAGGCATTGGAAGATCTTCTGTTGGATACACTCCAACAAGTAGTCTTCTCTCTTTATTTTAGGTCGGATCTGGTGTCAAGCATGGTCGTCACCATCTAGTTCCTTTTTCTTAAGCTTGGAGACCGACAGTACCTTATTGATCTAATTAGAAGCTTCATCAATCTCGCCAGTCAAGCTCGTCATCTTGATGTTGAACGGTCCAACTGGATTTCAGCAGCAACAAGATCCAATATTAAATATGGATATAGAGCTTTTATTGGATTTGGATCAGAATCTAACAAAAATATTTTTGACTAAATCTGACCAGTTGAAACCCTAGATACCCAACAAAACTAAAAATTATTTATATTTAAAGAAAGATTATTATAACAACAATTATAATGGTATTAATAATGAAAACTAATGAGCAATAAGAAAAGAATTAAAACCTTGTTGTCCAAATTACTTTTCACCATAAAAATATATTTTTTAAATTACACAGACTCCTTTATAGGGGAAAAATTGATAATTATTTTTCTTTGCTGCAAATCGCATCCAACAACTCTCTTCCACATCTCATCCAATGATGCTCTTCCCCCATCTGCCACGTATTGCATTCCTGACATGTAGTCGCATAAAATGATTTAGAGTAATTGATGTAATTATGATTTTTAGGCTTAAGTTTGATAGTGTATTTGACTCTTTTTCCCCCGAGGAGGCTACGGCTTCAAAATCTGTTGATGAAGGAAGGAGAGTCCTTTCCATCTGATCTTTTCCTTTTTTCGAAAAAAATCATGTACTATTCATATATTCGGTAAGACAACGGAATCAATATGTATACTATTCGTCCATTCGCTAATATATCATGAACATATATCAAAATTCACCAAGTTCGCATCTTATTTGCAAATATGTGACTGATTCAAATAGGGTGAGTACTTTGTTCGGGGGTCACTGATATTGGAGAGAATCAGGTGCTATACTAAGTTAAGGTTGAAAGAGGATTGGATAATATCCGTCTGAATCCATTTTCGTATTCGAATCAATCTAAATATGGATAGAAATTTGACCGTCCGATTAATATACCTATACATATCCATCAAATAAAAATAAATGTGGATATAGATAGACAACCATCTGATCCATTTTCGAATATCCTAACCCTATTTAATTTTATACAACACTCATGAATTTCTAAAAAAAATAAATAACCCCATTAACATGCTATTAACTTAATTTATATCTTTAATTATGTCGCCATAGAGCTTAATTATTCGACTCATATATATAGATACTATCTGTATCCGATTTATATCCGTATCTATTTAAAATAAATGTAGATATAAATTTTTGCATCCAACTAACATTCATATTTATCTCTCTATATTCATCAAATAAAATAAATATAGATATAGATATACTAGTACCAATCCGTATCTGATTTCAGCTCTAATATAGCTCTTGACCTCTTCCCTAATCTTCTTCACATCTCCGCACGCCAACTCCCGCAGATCCTACCTACCTCTCATCTCTTGCCACCGTTCTTCTATTTCTTCCCTCATTTAGTTATTTTTGCTCTTTTATGAGTCATGGCATCACCCTAAAATTCACCTTCAACTTTATCAACACAAGGATGGCTCTCCTGAGTCCCGACCAGCCAAATTTAAAACTATTAATGTATAGTATAATCATGTTTTATAAATATTTTTAATGTTTCAAACTTCCGGATTTTATCCTGAATCTTCTTCTAAAGCCGCTGCGCCTCTGCTTCAGCCCCCTCGCTGTGGACCAAAAATTTTCTTTTGTTTCTGTTCACTCTAGTCCTTGTTTGTTCCAAAGGCCACGGGTGCCATAAACCTAAATAACAAGACTGCCTTAAGGTACATACATACATACATATGCATGGAGATCCCCTGATGCTCTTTTATTCATCTCACTCATCTAAATATAATGGATGGAGATCTGTTCCCCAAAACGATCACGTCCTAATTACCTCGTACCACGAACCGAACAATAAAGCTATTTGGGTTGGTGGGGGTGTTCCGATCCCTTCTGCGAGCCAGGATCCTGTCCCATCACATTAGAACTGAATAAAAAATTTCAAAGATAAGGAGGTGAATGCCAAATAACACGATAGCATTGGAGACAATCTATGCGATCCAAGCATAGTGAAATAGGAAAAAAAAATATCAAAGAACAACATGTTTTGATGAATGAAAACATTGATTGTTGCGAGAAAAGCAGCAGGTAGAATTCTTTCTCGCCAGCCACAATGGCCATGCTGCAGACAATCTTTTCCACTAAAAAATGCAACAATCTTTGATTCTATGGTCAAACAAATTACACTTGACTTCTGTTACTTCAGAACAGTAGAACTCAAAACTACTGGATAAAATCCAAATAATTCTTCGAACAAACTGATAGATAAAATGGTTATATTTTTTTTCTGAATCAGATCTTCATATCACACAATTTATTATTTTTCTTGAAAAATCCTTTGGCGTATGCCCAGACCTGTTTTAGAAAGGGCAAGCAACACACAAATACGAAAAAAAAAGGCCCGACATCATACTTTGCCCAAGCATAACGAGGACACGGAACTCCTCGCCGTTGAGATGAAGGTTGAACTAACTGACAAATTTCTCACCTCTTACCAGGAGAACATTGTCTTCCATAAGTCACCCAGGATGACACATAAAGATCCAATCATGAGAAGGCTGAAGAGATATCTATACTGAACGCCTTGTGATGCACATTGATTTGATGAAGAGCATTGTGGAGAAGAGCGAGAACTGTTGGAGAAACATAAATGGTTATATTCAAGTTCATGTAACATCTCCAATTATCAGGAAGCAGTCCGAAAAGGAATTGTTTGCTGTACTGCGAGAGTATCAAAACAATTTGAAACATAAAAACCAATCGTCAACCGTAAGCTTGATTAGTATTACCTCAAAAAGGAAATATGTTAACTTACAGAACTTTTGAAAACACAGTTATTCAAAATTTATTCTACCTTCCATGAGAAATTCTATTAAAACCTATATTATATAACCTAACTACTGCTATGTACCAAGAAATTTCAAATCGCATATAAGTACTGATAAGATCATAAGACAACTAATTGAGCAACTCTTATGCTGTATAAGGCTCCATTATGCCTTGCTCACTTCACATGGAATAATAGTATAGTAATAATAACCAGCCAAAGACTTATAATGATTTTGTCTTAGGTGAACTGCATTTACTTCAATAATCTATCTACAGTACAAAGTGTTTGCTGATCTTTTCATCACAAAAAGTTTGGTTTTCGGATTGAGATCTTGATAACAGAGATTACAGTGTGGTGTCATTAACTTGCAATAAAAAATTCAAAACACTTAACAACGTCTAAATAAGAATGCTTCCATTCAAGGCAATATATGCACAAATTACAGACACGAGGGAATTTAAAGCAATTGTGAGAGCCATTGCAATAGGAGTTAGGAGAGAGTGGAAACCATTAATTTTATATAGTAATCTAATGACAATTCCGTAAACTTATAATGATTCTGTAACATGTCGATGCACCATATCAAGCTGGACATAAATTATCCCTTCAAATGATATCATAAAAAGTTACTGATAATTAAAGAATTTGAATATTTATATGCTTATATGGATTTGAATGGTTTTCCAATTTCTTCCGATATGGAATTATTTAGACTGCACCCAAGGTATTCATTAATCATTACGAGAATCTGATCACCTCACCAGTTTCTGGAAGTAACTTCTCCAATGTTCATCAAGCATAGTTCAGGTTGCCGTACTATGTATATTTGATCTCCTCTGCTGTTTTCTCCATAAATATCCTGATTACGATGCCAAGTCCACAGGGCATATGTCGAATTGATAACCTGTGCAAGAAACACAAACAAATTAGAGTGGACAAAATCTGATCCAACATCAGAATATAATGTCATGAGACATGAGTCAAGCAAGAACAGAAGCATCAGGAAGAGTGCTGAAAGTTGAACTATAGCATCTGTGGAAATTGTTTCAGCTTGAATGTAGGAATATGGCCTATATCACACTAGAGTACGAAAATTGCCAGTATCACACTGCAATGAACGTTACAATTATACCAAGTCTGAGATTAAACCTCTAGGATTCCATGTCCAAAACTGCTTTCTCTAAATGCACTCCACTCTGGTTGTTGCTCCCAGCAAAATTTGCCCTTTGCAGGGCCTGAAGAGAAATTTAAATGGCAGACACCTCCAAATTCAGGAATATTGTCACTTGTTGAAGGACACTTTCCGGGATCATCTGCATGATCAATATCAATTTGCTCAATATTTCCACCATCTCCAACGGTTATGTAAACTGGTCCACAAGGATCCAATGTATAATTAAACACACTATTCATCCGTTCATAAGCATGGACCTGTTAAAAGAAAGCATGTCAAATCATTGCCAGTTGTAAGAACTATTTGTGTCAAACAGTATTAAATGAATAAAAACATAATAAATATAGTCTCAACATTCAGAAGCTTGTTTTCTCAAGCTAGACTTCTTAGCAACTAAAAAGCATTTCTTGTTATCCTGAACACATCTTCATTCAATATAATATTTCAGATATGAATTAGAAACAACTCCATCTAGAAAGGCAGTGATCTAATTTGTTTTTCTAGCTTTAGTGTAGGTTTAGTGGAATATAATTTAACAATTTATGAGCACTAGAGATATCAGAAAAGCAACAAAAAAAAAAACAGAGGATTCACATCCTTCTTCTTAAACTGGAGATATCAGCGCATTTATATAGATTCATGTTGATGGACTTGTATTAAAAGGAATCTTTTTTAATTCACATAGATCAAGATTATCATCAGAATATGAAGAAATTTTTGGCAAAGCAATCTTTGTTTGGCGGTCCAATGCATTTTCTATAAGATCCATCGGTCTTCACAGGATAGGATTTTATAAAATAGAATTAAAGCATTTCTGAATGTTGACTTACATGGCCAGAAAAGACAATATCAACACCATGCTGATATAGAAGCGCTTCCATTTCCTGTCTCATGCATTCAAATTCTTGATAGTGTGATGAATAGCTATTATACCAAGGTGGATGCCAAGTAGCCACCAACCAAGGGGTGACTTGGCGATCAACTTGGTGCAGGTCTGCCTTAAGCCAAGCATACTGAGCACCTGCCATGAGGTAGTAAATTATCAGGGTGAAGGATTACGAATAAAAAGAAGGATAAGCAAGTACACACAATAAAAAAGTAAAACATCAGTTACCAAACATTTACGTAGTTTCCTACAGAATTCTGATAATTTATGAACCAAAGAAGAGAAATCAGTGACCTGTCTGGTTGTAGTCAACATAAGCCCCTAGCATGATAAAGTGCACTCCACCAGCATTAAATGAATAGTAAAAACTGCTATTGGAGCCACATTCCTCTGATGGAACAGAAAATCGTGTCAGATAAGATTTGAACGACATCCCACCAACTTGTGGCTCGATTTCATGATTTCCTTCAATCACCATCATAGGAATCTTTGATGTGAGGGGCTCCATAAACCTACATGACAAGTGGCAGGGAATTGCTTGTGAACAATGAGTGTGAACAAGAATGTGACCAAATATCTTGAGATCTTCACTCTGATAAAATGCCAAATAAAGCAAATTGTTTCGTAAGGCTTCTCTAACGAAAATATTTTTTTTCGAATTGTCTTGTAAATATGCTCTAAACCAGGGCTCCAAATCATATGGCAGATAGTAATCGCTTGTGCATAAATTGTTGCAACATGACAAGAGGCAGGTATCCCAATTCCAAATTGTCAATTTTTCCAGGATAATAGAAAGAGGTTCTTTCCTCCCAAACTCTATCCTAAACTATTTCAAAATATAATGTCAGAATTAAAGGCAGAAACAATATCGAAACAAGTTCTAGGCCTACATTAAAAAAGTGAGGTAGGTGGGTTGGGGGCGGGAAGTGCATGTGGGCAGGTGTATGCAAGTGTTTAGTGAGAGTAAGGGTTTCCTCATTTTCCCCTAAAAATCCACCTTTCATCTCATTAATCATTTGTTTGTTATTCATAGGATGCAAATCCATGGATTCTTAAATTCTAAGAGATACACAGTTTGCATTTGTTCATTCTAAAAGAGAAAAAAAAAGTGTTTTAGTAGCACATGAACAATAAAGGACAAGGATCTCCATACTGATTTCATCTCATCTTACAACAGAATAATCTATTAGAACAACTTAATATATCAAGGACTCAGCAAGCAAAGAGGTGCAATTTAACTGTGAGCTAATAAATTGTGAAACAATGCAAATCACCTCAATGACCATCAAACGAAGTAAATATTAACTACCATCTAATAAACAAGTTACCTTCCCCACCCGTCCCAGCGTGGTTGGTATGTCTCTCTAATGGGTGCATCAGGGAATGCACAAGAAAAGCAGGACGCACCTTTGCCACCTGTAGTCAAGTATTGATTTGCATAGCTCAAGTCTCCAACCATTAGAATCATCGAAGGATCATTCTGACTCAGATGATCAATGGTAGTTGTCGTATTGCTTGTGAGGCCTAGATCTCCAACCACCGCAATTCGACGAGGATACATGTTTGGGCCAGATGAGGGAAAAGTCTCAAATGTATGTTCTTTGCTCAAAGCCTTTAAAGAACTATCTCCGCATTTATAGTAATATCTCTTTCCTGGTTTAAGGCCTGGAAAAAGATCAAAGGAAAAAAAATAAAACTACTTAATCTCAGGAAACACTTGAGTTGTAATTATCAATGATTTTTCCAAAGTTCATTTCACAGAGCTAGTCCATTTGAACTAACATTGCATATTGAGTGTATCTTTAGCCATTTTTTTGAATAGATACAAATACCACCCAAGAAGCTCTCTGTTGCAAACCTTCTATAAGGATATGTAACTTAGCGTGATGCAATTGAGGTCACAGATTATAAATTCGAAATGAATTGAATTCTATCATTGTTTAAGAAAAAAGAAATCTCCAGACTATAAATATTCCTCTTTGGAGTCCAAACAAAAAGCACAAGGCACAAAGCAATCATTTTTTATATATAGAGAGAGAGAGAGAGAAACAGATGCAATCATCACACTAACGAACCATCTAAATGCTGTTAAATGTCGAGACATATTTGATCAAGCATCACAGCCTAGCAATACGTCAAACAACAAGAATGAAGCAAGTATCTGCTCCGAATCCATCATTAACAGGAGCATCCATCGTCATGGCCAAGAAGGCCGAAAATTTTACTCACCTTCGAGCCGTACATGATGAATGATGGCCGAGGTGTAGTTCAAGAGCCCCTCGAACGGATACAACTGACTGTAGACGGTGGCCGTCCCTCTCTTGACAAAGTTATATTTTCCGCTCTCCTCCCCGTACCAAACCACGCTCGCCACCGTCGACGGATCCATCGGAGTCACATTCTTTCCAATCTGAGCATCCCCTGCCGATCAAAACCCCAACTCCATCCATCAAATAATCGAACAAAAAGGAGGACTAATAGGCATCAAGAAACGATAGAATGCAGGGGATCCACCCGTACCGGTGACCCAAGAAACCCACATGGAAGTCGGGGAGTAGGAGGCCGCGAGGGCGATCTGCTCGGGGAATGGGGATCGGACCTTCTTGGCGAGCCGGGGGTGGTTCATCGGGAGATCGTCGCTTCCCCGCCGGAGCGACGGGTCGAACCGCCGCGTCGCTGGCCGGAAGGGGCCGTCCAGGGTTGTCGGGATCCGCTCCTCCTCCGCCGCCGCCACCATCGCCGCCGGGAAGAAGAAGAATAGGAGAACGAAGTGGGCGGCGATGCGGTGCTTCGCGCACGTCATCGTCTGCAACGCCGTCAGAGAGTCTTGGTATTTTTTCTATCAGGGTTTTTAAGGGGGGGTTTTTTCGTTTGGAGGGGGGACATGGGAATGCAGGAAGGAATATTCGGAGGGCGTTGGAGGAAGGCGAATTAGGCGATGTCATGTCGCGATGACAAACAGAGGAAGCGGAAGGAAGGACCGCGACCCGCCAGCGTCGTTTTAAAAGCGTTAAGGGAGAAGGATTTCCGTGATGCCTCCAACACGGGATAGCGGAATTAGCGGACGTGTCGATGCTTTTACCGTTTTACGTGCTTGTGGGCCCCATCAACTTTAAGAGAGTTCCGAGCCGTAGGTGGAGTTTGGTGTTCCTGTGTTTGAAAAGGACCACTTGATTTGCACCCGGCATGATGACTGGTGCCGTCGTGCTTACGCAAAACGACCTTCGCTCTGCATTTGCTGGCTTTTCTTTTTTGGCGCCAGGCGACACGCCCGTTCTGGTGAGTATAATGCATATGATATCGGCCGCGCAGTAACCGACTTCATGGCATACCTAGAAGGAAATTCTCTTCCCCAATGGGCTTTACTTCAATTAAATAAATTAATAGAGTTAGAACCAAAGGTTATTGCAGTCTGAGCCTTCACAAAGGTTAACTTGATAGTCTGGATCATTGTAGGAAAAGAAAAAAACTTGATTGTCTGGGTTAGGGCAGAAACCAGATCAAACTAAACAGGGCTTTTTGGAAGAAGTTTCAAAATAGTAAACAACAGTGTGGTCTGAAATAATATAAGATTGGTCGTAAATTAATATCAGCTCATTTTGAATCTCCTGACTTTTCCGCATTGCAATGCTGGCTTAACCAAACACCACTTTCATGGATCGTAGGTTTAACTTCTGAAGTTATCATATCTGTTTGGTTGCCAAGTGAGGCTTGGGACCAATTTAGTGCGAAGACACCGAATCACAACTGTAAACATGGAAACAATAACATCCCCTTCCAACATGGCTTGACTTTGGAGATTTCTGCGACCTGGCAGGATTTTGTCGATCTATCGTCATTCCATGGTTGTGAAATGATAGAGCTGCACACTTTCTATGGTAGGGACTATTTTTCATATTTCTTCTGAAAATAGATCATAATCGCATCGACCAGTCTTTTTTTCTACCAAATTTACACAGGTCCAGTGCCAGTGTAAGGAGCAACGAGGACCAACGCACGTGAGTGCGTGGAGAAAAGAACGAACCCAAGCCAAGTCGATGGCAGAAGAGAAGAGACTCGACCATTTCTTTCCACGAGCCCTTGTACTGTTTCTATCTTGTGGAGATATGGCTGGCCCAACCCTTAAAACGGAAAGAAAAAAGAAAAGGAAAAATAAAAATGAAGGGGTTGATAGGAATGCTCTGAGCCAAGCATCTTGAAGCATTTTGATGCTTGGTCTTGAAAGCTGCCACCATACATGTCTGCTAGCACCATAGAAGTATACATGTCAGCATTGCAGGCATATTACTGGTGTTGGATGAGTCGGAAGAATGATAATCTGAAGAAAGAGTAGGCAATAGCATGGATCTAGATGCCCAGACATCGAAAAACTTACGCCACCATTCGAAAAAGATGGATCCGAGTAGAAATGGAGTGCGGAGCTATGATGGAAAGATTCTAATGTGGAAGTATAATAAAGGTGTAGCATGGAGTTATAGTAAAAAACCAAGTTGCATATACTTTTAAGATAAAAGGTAAATGGAAAAATAAGATAAATGAATTGCGTTGATTGATTGTCAAATGGTCCCAATACAGAGTACCATTCTATTATTTTTATTCATATATAATAACTACCCTCAAACACTATAATTGTCCACTCCAACAGTTGCTTTCCTTATCTGATCTCCACTATTAGTAGTTCTGATAACTACTGCCGATCATCTTTCTTTCCACTGTGCACATATACAAGCACGATCATTCTATAGTTATTAAATCCCATTATCCTTCCAAGTCTTTTGTCTTCCGGCAGCAAGCAAGAAACCAGCATGTACTCCCTCCTCACGGGCGTAAGTCCTTGAGACGGCGCCCGCGATGTTGCTCCCCTTCAGAGCATCGCCATCACTGAAGCCCCCGCCGAGCTCATACAGGCCGAGCTCATGCAGACCGAGCTCAGAAACCCGAGCGCAAAACACCTAGAAAATCGAGCCAAAGAAGGCCGGTGCTGAACTAAGTCCTGAGGGACTTCGAAGCTCGAGAGCCATCAAAATATCTCCAAAAGGTACAGGACGCCACTTTGGCTTCAAATAATTTCAATATTTTATCTATTTTCAGGTCGGAGAATCCAAAAAACGACCTACGGGTATCTCTATCTCCAACGTCGCCCCGCTCCGAATAAGGACTTACGATCGCCAACGAATGAAGTCCACCTTCTGTATGTCTCCAAGATCGCATTTCCGACCAAGCTCGGATCCCCCAGTTAAAGGATTAACGTCATGCTACATCAACTATCGAGCTCGGCTCGATCTCCATCGACTAATCGAGCTCGGCTCGATCTCCATCGACTAATCGAGCTCGGCTCGATCTCCATCGACTAATGAGCTCGGCTCGATCTCCATCGACTAATCGAGCTCGGCTCGATCTCCATCGACTAATCGAGCTCGGCTCGATCTCCATCGACTATCGAGCTCGGCTCGATTTCGGCTTGATCGCCAACAGACAAGGCCAAAGAAGGCCGCTGAGTCAACCTGGAGCACTTTAACTCCAACTGCATGAAAGGTATACCCTACTTGGCACGTACATCTCTATACATATTTGGCTATATTACAGGACGATCGACGACTGGACTACTTCCTTCGTCCGAGCCAAAAAGCAGCTCGAACTCGGAAGTCGGAGGGTAGTGTTGGTGGAAAAATGGACCACCCCACAAATGCAATTATAGCACCCAAATCCGTCAGCAAGATCGGGCTCTTCCGCTCTCGAGCTCATCCAAGTGTTCGGGCTCTTCCGCTCTCGAGCTCATCTAAGTGCTCGGGCTCTTCCGCTCTCGAGCTCATAGGCCGAGCCGAGCACAGCAGGCCGAGCACAGAAGGCCGAGACCAGAAGGCCGAGACCAGAGAGCCGAGCACAGAAGGCCGAGACCAGAGAGCCGAGCACAGCAGGCCGAGACCAGAAGGCCGAGCACAGCAGGCCGAGCACAGAAGGCCGAGACCAGAGAGCCGAGCACAGAAGGCCGAGACCAGAAGGCCGAGACCAGAGAGCCGAGCACAGCAGGCCGAGACCAGAAGGCCGAGACCAGAAGGCCGAGCACAGAAGGCCGAGCACAGAAGGCTGAGACCAGAAGGCCGAGACCAGAAGGCCGAGACCAGAAGGCTAAGACCAGCAGGACGAGACCAGAAGGCTGAGCTGACCTCAGAAGGCTGACCTCGTCGTCTATATGTTGCGGCCATGCCCTGCAGCAGCCTTACCGCACCATGTTTTACTTGCCGGCCACGCCACGACATATTAATTAGGAACCATACTCTGCTACGACTGTCAACGCCTCATCATTCCCAAGAATGTACTGCACTGCGCGCCTCAAGCAAGCTCTGGCTGCACGCCATCTTCCATGATGGAAACGGGCCATCCACGGCAACTCATTACTTCCACGCCCACGTCCAATCGTGACGGTAACCCATTAATTCGCCCAGTCACATCACAGGTAACCCTGCCACTCTCCCTATAAAAGGGGAGCTTCTCCCTCTAAAAGAAGGAGGCTTCTTCCTCCCAAGGAGATTTTTCGGACTTCACATACAGTCCCTCTCTCTTCTCCAAAATTAAGCCCCCCTCTGACTTAGGCATCGGAGGGCCGGCGCCGGAAAAGCCCGGCCACCGGCTTTCTTGCAGGTCCCCCGGAGGACGCTGCTCGTCGACGGGTCGCCGTCCGCCAGTGTTCGCCGGAGCTCCTCCTCCTCGGTTCGCGGCCGCCCCCGGGTCCAATTTCCAGCAACAGTTGGCGCTAGAAGGAGGGCCCGAGTTGCGGCCATGAAACTAAGGAGCAGAGGAGTCTTTAATGCCTCTTGGCATCATGCTCCAAGTCCCGAACGCTCAGTCCAGAATTTACCACCAAGATCTCCGGTAGATCAAGTTCCACAAGTCCAACCCGAGCACTTCGACGCGCTAGTGCAGCAAGTCCAAGCGCTAGCCATTGCAGCCCAAAGCCTGCAACAAGTGGAGGCCCCTCCTGTGCCGCCTCCACGGGTTCATATTAAGCAGAGGAAGAAACTTTCTCCCGAGCCATCTCGAATCAGGCATGGCTCCCGCTGCAACGACGTATGTGGGGGCAACTAGTGGGAAGTAGTAGCCCAAGTCTCACGTCAACGAGTTGGAGGAAAAGAGAAATAAAAGCTGAGGTCTGGAGAAGGAGTTATGGAGCTTTAAAATGGGATTGTAAGCCTCTGTGACAAAGGGTACAGCCCCATTAAATCCCATTATCCTTCCAAGTCTTCTGTCTTCCGGCAGCAAGCAAGAAACCAGCATGTACTCCCTCCTCACGGGCGTAAGTCCTTGGGACGGCGCCCGCGACGTTGCTCCCCTTCAGAGCATCGCCATCACTGAAGCCCCCGCCGAGCTCATACAGGCCGAGCTCATGCAGACCGAGCTCAGAAACCCGAGCGCAAAACACCTAGAAAATCGAGCCAAAGAAGGCTGGTGCTGAACCAAGTCCTGAGGGACTTCGAAGCTCGAGAGCCATCAAAATATCTCCAAAAGGTACAGGACGCCACTTTGGCTTCAAATAATTTTAATATTTTATCTATTTTCAGGTCGGAGAATCCAAAAAATGACCTACGGGTATCTCTATCTCCAACGTCGCCCCGCTCCGAATAAGGACGCACGATCGCCAACGAATGAAGTCCACCTTCTGTATGTCTCCAAGATCGCATTTCCGACCAAGCTCGGATCCCCCAGTTAAAGGATTAACGTCATGCTACATTAACTATCGAGCTCGGCTCGATCTCCATCGACTAATCGAGCTCGGCTCGATCTCCATCGACTAATCGAGCTCGGCTCGATCTCCATCGACTATCGAGCTCGGCTCGATCTCCATCGACTAATCGAGCTCGGCTCGATCTCCATCGACTAATCGAGCTCGGCTCGATCTCCATCGACTATCGAGCTCGGCTCGATCTCCATCGACTATCGAGCTCGGCTCGATTTTGGCTTGATCGCCAACAGACAAGGCCAAAGAAGGCCGCTGAGTCAACTTGGAGCACTTTAACTCCAACTGCATGAAAGGTACACCCTACTTAGCACGTACATCTCTATACATTTTTGGCTATATTACAGGACGATCGACGACTGGACTACTTCCTTCGTCCGAGCCAAAAAGCAGCTCGAACTCGGAAGTCGGGGGGTAGTGTTGGTGGAAAAATGGACCACCCCACAAATGCAATTATAGCACCCAAATCCGTCAGCAAGATCGGGCTCTTCCGCTCTCGAGCTCATCCAAGTGTTCGGGCTCTTCCGCTCTCGAGCTCATCTAAGTGCTCGGGCTCTTCCGCTCTCGAGCTCATCTAAGTGCTCGGGCTCTTCCGCTCTCGAGCTCATAGGCCGAGCCGAGCACAGCAGGCCGAGCACAGAAGGCCGAGACCAGAAGGCCGAGACCAGAGAGCCGAGCACAGAAGGCCGAGACCAGAGAGCCGAGCACAGCAGGCCGAGACCAGAAGGCCGAGCACAGCAGGTCGAGCACAGAAGGCCGAGCACAGAAGGCCGAGACCAGAGAGCCGAGCACAGAAGGCCGAGACCAGAAGGCCGAGACCAGAGAGCCAAGACCAGAAGGCCGAGACCAGAAGGCCGAGACCAGAAGGCCGAGCACAGAAGGCCGAGACCAGAAGGCCGAGACCAGAAGGCCGAGCACAGAAGGCTAAGACCAGCAGGACGAGACCAGAAGGCTGAGCTGACCTCAGAAGGCTGACCTCGTCGTCTATATGTTGCGGCCATGCCCTGCAGCAGCCTTACCGCACCATGTTTTACTTGCCGGCCACGCCACGACATATTAATTAGGAACCATACTCTGCTACGACTGTCAACGCCTCATCATTCCCAAGAATGTACTGCACTGCGCGCCTCAAGCAAGCTCTGGCTGCACGCCATCTCCCATGATGGGAACGGGCCATCCACGGCAACTCATTACTTCCACGCCCACGTCCAATCGTGACGGTAACCCATTAATTCGCCCAGTCACATCACAGGTAACCCTGCCACTCTCCCTATAAAAGGGGAGCTTCTCCCTCTAAAAGAAGGAGGCTTCTTCCTCCCAAGGGGATTTTTCGGACTTCACATACAGTCCCTCTCTCTTCTCCAAAATTAAGCCCCCCTCTGACTTAGGCATCGGAGGGCCGGCGCCGGAAAAGCCCGGCCACCGGCTTTCTTGCAGGTCCCCCGGAGGACGCCGCTCGTCGACGGGTCGCCGTCCGCCAGTGTTCGCCGGAGCTCCTCCTCCTCGGTTCGCGGCCGCCCCCAGGTCCAATTTCCAGCAACAAAAGGTAAATGGAAAAATAAGATAAATGAATTGCGTTGATTGATTGTCAAATGGTCCCAATACAGAGTACCATTCTATTATTTTTATTCATATATAATAACTACCCTCAAACACTATAATTGTCCACTCCAACAGTTGCTTTCCTTATCTGATCTCCACTATTAGTAGTTCTGATAACTACTGTCGATCATCTTTCTTTCCACTGTGCACATATACAAGCACGATCATTCTATAGTTATCAAACCGATAATCACGCTTTATCGATCTTTGGCTTATTTTGGTATAGCTTATACTGACCATCTATTCTATTCGGTCTTCGAAATAGTCTTTTAGTTTTTGAAATCTTTGAATACCGGCCGTAGCCTTCTCTTAGTTACCTTGGCACCCAAGACTTAGCCCTCCACTCTACTTTACACATGCTATAACTAAGTTTTACATGTTCGGCCTGTATTCCACTCTTAGTGTAATTTTCACCGTCGAGCTCTAACCCTTATAGCAAGGGTCAGATAATTCTCATTTGTTCTAACCCTATCGAGCTTGATCTATAAGGTGCATGCCCTTGGCTGCCAATTTAAATATGGAAAGATATGATGCAAACAAACCCAAAACCAAAATTGAGCTCGGAAATTTGCTGCTAACTCAAACCTGACTTATAATCAACTGATTACCAACAAAGCTAGCAATCTAGTGATCCCTCTCAATATTTGGAAGATGGTTGCCCTAGTTTTTTACATGGTCTTTTCAACGGATTAAAGCTTCGTCAAGAAGCAGAGTCCAAAACACCAACATGCAGCAGGTCGCTTATCTTCATAGATTAAAATGAAAAAAATAATGACTTATGGGAACAGCCCACGATATGATAACTACACATCCACATGCCCGCAGATCAACTTCAAGCAGCTATCGGTGGCATGTCAGCTTCAGCCCATTTCTGAGACTTGCCAATCCAGCATCTTTATATCAGACGCCAACCCTTCATCGGGCCTACTACGACCATGAGAACAAATGGGAGCTGGAAGAGTAGAAAGGAAGCTTGGGATAAAAGTCTTCAGCAAACAAAGAGGTTAGCCAAACGGACAGGGCAGTCAAAGTCCTTTGAAATCGGAGCAAGTAGAGCGAGCCCATGGAGTTATCCTCTCCGAAACGAAACAATTGATGATATTACTCATGCATGTGAGAAGAAATGTCTTCCATGTGGCGATGATGGGTATGTCCCTCCGTAGTTTGCATCCTCTGTCTCTGAGGGGTTTGTAGGACCTCCGGCACCGCGATGGAGGACTTCTTACCTGCCTTCCTTGAGCCCATGCATATAATGATTGATCCAAGTAATCGCTTCGGAATTTAGTTCGTATCAAATGCTATTTTACCATTTTTACTCAAAAAATACCGAGCCACGTACACCTTCAAGCTGCATTTGATTCGTGATTGAAATCGAAATCAAAATCAGAATTGAAATCAGAATAGCCATATTTTCTATTAGGTTCGTGATTGAAATTGAAACTTGAATTGGAATAGAATTTAAATATTAGAAAAAAGTCGAATTAGATTTTGAGAAATTACATATTTTTATTTTTTCTAAAATTGGAACAAAATAGTGTTTTTCTCCAACCAAACGGCCGGAGCAAGAATCAATTATTCTTATTTCCATTCAAGAATCCAGCTCTCCCTAACCAAAAGTTGAGATTTTGCGAATTAGATTTACCCATAATGTTAGACTAGATAGGTGATTTAAGCAAGTTAACCCATAAGGATGGCTTATAGAATAGAAAAATCATAAATATAAGGAAAAGTGAAGAGGAAGTTATGGACTAAAAGAAATACCGGATGATATATAAAGTTAATATGCATGGTAAAGAAAAAAGAAAAAAACTGTAGATAGTTTTAGTGATTTGATCCAGCTAGACCGTGTAGTTGAGTTGAACGATTGAGTTAAGTTTTCTTGACTTTGACGATCCTCGAGCACTGGAATTGAAGACAAAGGGAGGAGTGCCCTTTCCTCACGGTCACAGGGTGATGCAACGCATGGAGAAGAACATGAACGGTCTGGCTCTAAAGTTTAAACTGAGCCAAAGATTGACTGACGGTCGGGATCTGAGCTGTCCAGACGCGTGATTGATATAGATCTCTCCAGCATTGGGCAGTCGAACGTACCAATCAGACGGTTGGGCGATCATTAGGTGGTTTTGCAGAAATAAGGGAGCCAGTTCCGTCTTTCAAAGGGAGCACAGCAACCTTGACCAATAAATGCAGCCATTTTTTTTTCTTTTTTCAAGCTGTCGCTTATAGTAGTCTTGCATACAAAATACTTCATAACAGTAGAAGAATATGTATAAAACAGATCCAAAAAAATTTTTCAAAATGATGAGCAGTAAAAAAAGCGATCCAGTCAGCAGTTCTGTTCATCTCTTGAAACATATGTTCGGTCTGGAAGATGTCACATCCCTGCAGTAGCCATCGGATGTCTTCTAGAAGTAGATGGTTGAAGACCTTCGATCCCTCTCGTAGAATTCACTCGACCATTTCTACTGAGTCTTCCTCCAAAATGATGCATCGGACCTCTAGAACTCGCCTCGCATAGGAAACACTCTTTCAGGCAACTCTGAGTTCTGCCTCTAGAACAGATAACTCAAAGATGCGCCACCCTCCCGCCGCAATCAATAGGGATTCGTAATTCCTAACCACAAAAGCAACAACCATTTTTTGCGCGCGGCATATTGGGAGTCCCCTGGATGATCAATATAATGCTATCACAGCCGTCTGATGAAAAGAGGATACGTGCGATCATCCTGGAATGTCATGGGAGTCGGGACGCGGTTGATGCCACCGCGCAGCTACAAGCGGAGGAGAGAGAGATGCGGACAGAGGAAGGTGGCGAAGCGCGCATAGCACGAGGCTTGTCGATTTGGGATGCTGGGAAAGAGAGCCGTGCACTTCTCGTTTTAGTTATAGCTATACGTTAGATGGTCAAAAACGAAAGACGGGCCTCGGCGCCTAGATGCCGTCAATCCGGGCTCGACCAGCGCCGCACGTCATGCGAGGCGGTGAGAGATCGAGCTTGCTTTTTGAATATCCGTCGGTTTAGCGGCCACGATTACCATGAGGATTGATACGGTTGCCGCTAGAGTGGGAGGTCCGCTGAGCTCAGCTGAACCTCAAGATGACATCCAGATGGAATGTGATCCCAAGTGAAGCTTTCCGGAAATGTTGGTGAAGTGGTTGATTAGCCTTGCAAGATGCAAATTCGATATGAAATAAAAAAAAATTTACCAGAGATTTTTCGATGGAGAATTCTTCAACATTTAAATCAATTGAATTTTAAAAAATAGTAGAAGAGATAAGAGTTTTTCTAGAAAAAGAGAATGGAATTAAAGGTATGAGTTACCTGAGGATCTCCTACCAAGATTAATGGAGCAATAATCTTACAGTGACAACGTCCCACGTCATGCACGCGGCGATAACTGCATCAATTGTGCAATTATGGCCAAACTAGCATAATTGTTGCCGAGATCGTAGTCACATTGTTGATGGGCATTCTTCGTCTTTAATGGGATATGAGGTAGGTCGGCAAATATTCACCGTATCAGATACTATTGTATGTCATAACAAATTTGCTCCGGATCGTTTCAAATCTCATAAGATTATTTTTCATTCCTTCTCAGAAAATATTGTTTTTTTCAACCTGTTCCAAGATACAAAAAGGGGGTAAATGATACGGTAGGAGTGATAAATAGGAAGGATGCTACAATGACTAGTTTCTGGATGTCCAACTTAGCCCATGTTTAAGTACTTCAAAGAGAACTTCTCTTAGTTTCAAATCGAAAGTTTCATAGTAACAGCTGACGATCTTTATAAAAGAGGATGGGATCATTCTCCCTTGTCTGTTCTTTGCCGATCTCAATCCGAGACAGTATTTCATCTTCTTTTGGATTGCTTGTTTGCCAAAATTCTTGGAAATTATTTCATGAGCAAACTAGGAGTTCAGGATTATCTCTGATATTAAGCACTGCAGACTCGAATGGCATTCTACTGCTTCATCTAGAACCTCAAGAACTATTTGTATTCAAAACTTTCTTTTCTTTCTAAACTTCTGATTTTGCTGTTTGATCTGAACACCTTGCATTCATTTCTTATCTCATGAAATGAATCCAAAGGGAAACCCATGTTTATCCTAAAAAAAAACTTGCTATGTAACCATCAAGATACAAAAATATCCCAAAGCAAATCATGCTAATTAATGGTTAAGAACGGTCTTAAGAGAACTAGGAAGTGGTCCAATGCCACATCAACATCCCCAATTTTTGACTTCACAAATCAGGTCCAGCTGGTGTTTTCACGGTGGTCGTTGAAATGATTATGGAAGACAAGGGCATGCCCCTTAAAAACTTATCTTTTCCCCCCTTTGCACAGGACAAAAAAAGTAAAACCGTGACAGAGTCTTCGAAGGAATTTCCAGCCAACACAAACTATGATACTGTCTCTTCTAAATCCTATTCCGAACGGTTGAATTGTGCCCCTGCTATATACTGGACTTTTGTTCTTTTACTACTGTGGGATGCCCTTAGTTCCCATCTATCAGTATTACATTATGCGAAGAAAACAAGGTTCTAATGCGTATACCGAAAGTAATCATCATGAAGTACTAAGGAGTTCCAAAACTTGCTCCTGAAGCAGAGGACTCTTTAGCTTTCAACACAATCCACCGTCCCCTGTTTTTGCCTCGCTTCAGAGAACTTATTCTGCGTTACATATACAAACGAGTGACAATCCTTATCTATACATTGCTGCATCAGAGCGACCATCTTATGTCACAAATCGTAATCATTATTTCATAAATACTCTTCTTGCAAACAAATATAATGAGCATCGCCATGAGAAGGCTATCTAATAACTTGTACATCCAGTTCACTCTAAGCTGGCGGACAACAATCCTTGTTTTCGTGCATGGGAACAGCAGATAAGATATCGTTGTTAGCCCAATTGCATCAAGCGGCTGTAGTTGATGCATGGAGTCCCATGGTGCAATCACCGTCAGATGGAGATATTGTGCTGGTACAGGGGCAGCCTAGTGTGCTCTGACCGTGATCTCATGCATTGCTCCGTGACCATCACAATCATCCAACCCAGCGCAGGAATCTAGTGGGATCCATCATATCGTAAATATTATGACGGGCGGACGGGCTCGCAGCGCCTGCGACACGCGTGATCGCCGGTGATGATGGGAGGACGTTCGAGGCGTGGCTGGAGAGGCCATGATCCTCGCCGGAGAAGAAGAACACGACCAGATTAATAATAATGGAAACGCGACGATGACGGTAGGAAATTCCGGGACCCAGGCACGCGCCGGAGAAACCGGGAGATGACGGTGCGGAATCCCACGTGGAAGTGGTGGGCCCAGAGAACGTGGAGGGACCCAAGTAATTGGGGGACTAGGAGGAATCAGGACAGCAGGCGTAGCATGTGACAAGGAGTAGAGGCGGCCTCTCGTTGCGTCGGTGCTCGCGCGGAATCCATCCGTTAGTGGCCGTTAGAGCGCGGGGTTAAAGTCGGGTAAAGCGTTTAACCATGGTTAAGGGCATGGCTGGCTTCTATAAATTGGCGGTTCGTTGAACTGGTTTTTTGGACTCCCTCCCTCCCACTCCAAACTTTGTTTTGCCGCACATCTCTCTCTCTTTCTCTCCGACTTTTTCTTTTTTTTTTTCCTTCGCCATTATCCTCTAGAGAGGAGAGAGAGGGAAACGAAGGTGAGGCGGCGGCGATGGCGATGGCGGCGTCTCCGAGGTGGCTTCCTCTGCTAGTTCTCGGGCTTCTCGTGGGTTTACCTGGAAGCTTGGGGTGGATCGGGGCCGAGGGCTTCTATGATTCAAGGTACATTCCTCCCCCTTCCTGTGAAACGTTTTTTTAGTGTTCTATTTACCTGTAATCCACTTCTTGTTTTATTAAAATGTTTTTGTATGAATGTGGTGAAGAAGATAAGTTCTTTTTTTCCCCTTGAGATGAGTCTTTAGCTCTGATGTATAACTCAGCAATTAAAGTTGTTTTTCCTTTTTTTTGTTTTTTGGCCTTGGATAAATTGTCGCAGCAGGAATGGTGAGGGAATTGGGCGGAGGCGATTGAGAGAAGGCCGGCCGCCGGCGAATGAGACGGCTTCTTCTTCCATGGCTGAGAGGTTAGCTCGACCCACCACAATGGATGGCCTAGGATAACTCTGGGTCGTTGGATCTTACCAGGACATAGACCTTTCTACCGTTGGATCAAGCGGCTCTGCGAGCCCTCGCCGGTTAATCCGGACTAACGACCTTTCTTTTTCTTCTTTCGTTTACTCCTTTCGCTTTCTCGGCAAACGAGGAAGCGAATCCACCGATCAAATCAGATCAACAAAAGCCCGAGAAACAGACAGTTGCTCCTGGAAACTCGGATCCCAAGATTTTCCCGGAATCCGTATCCCAAGAATTTCTCCAGTATGATGCCGTTTCCGACATCCTTTCAAGTGGAAAAGTGGTTCGATAAATTGTTTTAATACCACACAAATGCGGCATATTAATTAATTAAAGAAATCATTTCCCCCCATCCTTTCGCGTTCTGATGACCGTGGAGTCCAGGCTCCTCCTGCTTTCACCCCCCTCGTTAACTGAGAAGTGGGAACTGGGGACCGTACGCAACCGCTCGCCTCGAGCATTGAAGCTCTCCGAAATAACGGAGATGGATTGCCTCGCGAGACGAGATACATATACTTTATTATTCCGTTTCTCCTCCATCTAATTTCGTGATTAGTGGTGGCATTGTGACAATTTGGTCATTTTTTAAGTAAATGATTTACTTTACTGCCACATGGTTCACCAGGCCTGCGCTCAAGGCAGCGGAGGGAGCCGTCGATGACCCGGAAATGGTTGCTTCTACGGTGCAGATGTAAGTTTTCGTTTCCATTAGTTTTGTGATTCCATAATGGAGGGGTTATTTTATAATTTCTTTTGGGTTTTCCCTTTTATTACTGCAAACTTTTATTACTATTTGTCGTACCTGGTTGTCGGTCTGGGTATGGGGAAGCTGCCGTTCAGCTTCTCTATGTTATTCCCCAGTTTTCCTTGCAGCTGATCATTGGATTCCATTTGTTTCCTTCCCCACTTCTCTCCCTCTCGTGTACCCAAATTGCTCGACAAAAGTCGTATTCCCTCGTCTACGGGCACATGGCCCAGTTTCCAGGAGGACACTGTGGTTTGCCTCAGGTCCGACTCCGTCCGACTCGCAGCACCATGCGGCCATTTGGCTTGTGGGCGCGGACGAGGCCAATGACGACTATGGAGATTACGGAACAACATGGCGAATCCACCAAAATGCACTTGCGCGATTCTCGCATTAAATGATCACATGATCGGTCTGGTCAGCAATTTGGGTAAGCTTTTGCTATCCATAAAAGTTGGCCCCCACAGAATATCATGGAACTGCGTTCGTTTTGAGTCTCATTCTGGATGTTCCTGCTCCTAACCCATCTTTCGTTGCGATTTGGAGTGCATGTTTTGGTGAACTCATCTTTCAAATTGATCGGCCTCCAAGTTCTCCTAAAAATTATTTATTTTTTTTATTTTTTTTGTTACATCAGCAACTTAAATGTTATCCAAAAAAGTCAAAAAGTAAAATATACTGAAAAAAAAAAGTAGACAAGCTTGATCCACTTAAATGAAGTTGCCTGAATGATGAGCCTCAAATGAGGCCATCCAATTTGCTGTATTGTTGTTCTTTTTTTTTTTTTTTTTTTTTGATTCATAAGCTGTCTCAATAGCCCAATGCGAGAGAAAAAAATAAAATTATATAATCCGAAAGATGTGATGATGCAGTCCATGGGCTGCCGTTTGATGAAAACCATCGCGGTAACGGTGGGAAGTTTGCCTCACTAATTGCAGCTGTAAAGATAGCGATGGTTAGAATTAAGCAAATTTATTTTTGGCAGGACCATAAGGAACAGCACCGCTCGCCGGGCCCTGGGATATCTTTCCTGTGGAACCGGCAATCCCATCGACGACTGCTGGCGCTGCGACTCCGAATGGCACCTCCACCGCACGAGGCTGGCCGACTGCGGCATTGGCTTTGGCCGCAATGCCGTCGGCGGGCGCGACGGGAGTTTGTACGTGGTGACCGATCCCGGGGACGACGACCCCGTGAACCCACGGCCGGGGACGCTGCGGTATGCCGTGATCCAGGATGAGCCCCTCTGGATTGTGTTCGAGCGCGACATGGTCATCACCCTCAAGCAGGAGCTCATCATGAACAGCTTCAAGACCATCGACGGCCGCGGCGCGAACGTGCACATCGCCAACGGCGCCTGCATCACCATCCAGTTCGTCTCCAACATCATCATCCACGGCCTCCACATCCATGATTGCAAGGCAACCGGGAACGCCATGGTCCGCAGCTCTCCTTCCCACTATGGCTGGAGGACGATGGCTGATGGGGATGGCGTCTCCATTTTTGGCTCCAGCCACGTGTGGGTGGACCACTGCTCCCTCTCTAACTGCGCCGACGGCCTCGTTGATGCCGTCATGGGATCCACTGCCATAACCATCTCCAACAATTACCTCACCCACCACAATGAGGTATCCCTTTCTTCATCAATATATGGCAAGAACATAATAATGCCGCCGTTTCATTAGATGAACAAGAGCTGGGTTGTATCAGTTGATCTTTGATTACATCACACGTTTTTATTATTGGCAAGGGTTTGGTAAAACCATAGCTAAGCATGCATAAGAGATTGATTGCATGTAATTTGTAACGATTGTCCGTGTTGACTACGTTAGCCAAAATGGATGCAGGTGATGCTTCTGGGTCACAGTGATTCCTATGAGAAAGACAAGGACATGCAAGTTACCATCGCATTCAACCACTTTGGTGAAGGCCTGATTCAGAGAATGCCAAGGTACTTCCATCTTTTCCCTTCCCCTGTCTGTTGTCTCAAAGAAAGGAAACCTTTGGTCAGCATCTTTCCTCTTTTTTCTTTTGTGAAAAACTTGCAGATGCAGGCATGGTTACTTCCATGTGGTAAATAATGACTATACCCATTGGGAGATGTATGCCATTGGTGGGAGTGCAAGCCCAACAATCAACAGCCAGGGCAACCGATACCTAGCCCCCGCCAACGCCTTTGCCAAGGAGGTGATCTATCAAGTGAATTTGCAGTAAATTTATCGATCATACTTTTGTCGATCTGTAGATTCTATTTCCAGATTGAGTTGTGTATAACTGTGTGTTTCCTCAAATTGGATAGGTGACCAAAAGATTGGACTCATCTTCGAATGAGTGGAAGAGTTGGAATTGGAGATCAGAGGGTGACCTGCTGCTCAATGGTGCCTATTTCACCCCCTCTGGAGCAGGGGCTTCAGCAAGCTATTCAAGGGCCTCCAGCCTTGGGGCCAAGCCTTCTTCTATGGTTGGAACGATGACTTCGGGAGCAGGGGCCCTCTCATGCCGCAAGGCTGCTCAGTGCTAATGCTACTACACCCACCTCCAGTTTGCAAGAACACAAAAAAAGATGAAGCACTCTATTTTCACATCATTGCAATTTTTTTTTCCGTTTACAGTCAACCATGCAATTCCTCTTCCCAACCTCCGCCTGCTCCGGTACTTATTCGAATGTGAAGCAGGTGCGGCAGCGTTGTCGATTTATCATTCCTGGATCCTTGCTTATGTTCTCTCTTATATATTCTCCATAACTTCACGTATCTCCCATTGTTCAGGGATTGATTGGCTTATGGAATTTCACTTCCTTGTTGTATGCAATTTTCATGGCACTGTTATTAATATGGCGTGCAAGTCTGTTGTAACAGATGCATTTTTCTTTTAAGGAAAAGTTGTGTCTGCAGTCTTGGTTACTCTAAATCTTTTCTCCTTCTACTCTGCTTTTCATTGCTTTAAAATTTTTATTTTTGTTACAGGATGTTATAACCGAGCGATCTCAACTAAGACTGTATCTATGAGAAAATTGGACAAAAACTTCGTTCTTCATTTGGGTTTCATTCTGCTCAATAACAAGAAGCAGAATTATTAGTACTTATTAAATCTGCAATTTGTGGATACTATAGAGGGTGCCATCTGGGTTTCATTCTGCTCACCTCTGGTATTAGGCCAGGCTTCCACCAACCCTAGTTCCTAGCCCCCCAAAAAAAAGGATGGATATTTATAATTTAATAATAAATTGATAAATTAACTATTTTTCTTTCTTTTTTTTTTGTGTGTGTGTGTGTGTTCAAACTACCAAACCAATCCAGAGATCATTATACAAACAATAGGGATTACTCTTGGATTGTACATGACACTAGTTAATTACGAAGACGGGAAATTATCTTCTCAAACATTTGTTCTTGCTCTGGAAATGGTAGACGACGCCTTCGAGTCTCTCTGTTTCCATAATCAAAAGATTGACGAGGTGAATTTAATACAAACAAGACCAAGGAAATTCCTAAGCTTTGCTCCCGAAGCACCTGCCTGTTGTTGGAGAGACAGTTTGGTACATGCGATTTGAGCTGTCTATAGCTCATGGTTTACGATACCAACCATATCTTTCTCGTAACACGGTTTCTGCAAAGGACTGATAGATCCAACACAAAAGAGACAACAGGTATCCATATTTCTTGACTATGGTGTGCCAAAGTGCAGAGGCCCTACAACCCCTAACAAAGCCCCTCGGCATCCTTTAAGGTGGACCTGCATGTCTATCGTTCGATCCGATCCGATTTCAAATCGGTCGGTTACAAAGCCTTCGCAGCATAAAGCAAGTGACACCAACATCTATCAACTTGAGCTTTTAGAGATTTGATTCAAAGAAGCAGAATGCTACACCTGCGCTTTAAGCATTTCCACCACAATAACAACAAGCAGTCAATGATCACCACCTCTTTCAGCTTCCTGAGCTTTTAGCATCTCATGATATCCTGCTTTCGATCTGTTTTCTTTTCAGAGCAGTTCGATGCGCCTTTCTGAATCTGATTCCAGCTCAAACTTTATCTTAAACTCTTGGCTGGCAAACATGAACCAACTTTAACCTATCCACAATTGATAAAGCATCCAAGCTGCAAGGATTAGATGATCACTTTCATTGTAGAAAAAAAAAAGCTCTCATGTTCATATTTTTCTCTCTGCCAAGAAGAACATGGACTGTCTGCCCAAAAGGCTCTCAACCACATTTGCCTCTGCATTTCACCAGCACCCTAACAAATTTGCACACTCTGCATATGAAGATGACTCCGACATTAGTGATTGTAACTTACTTTTCAGAACATGTTATTAAAGTTCATGTCATAAACGTACCAAATTTTAGTCCATGAATTTGGTTTGCTTTTCCACCAGTTCTAAGCATTATCATGATCTTCCCTTCTTTTGCGCATCAGAATGCGATCATGCCGTGCATCAGAACCCTAAATCAGAAAGGGGTAGACTGAGTAATCTGTTCCTACAGATGATTAGAAATTTGCACCAAGAGAGTTGGTCTCCTACCTTGTTTCATGAAAGGATTTGTTAGTTTAGTCATATGCCATATATGAGTTGCATGCAATAATTTTCAGTGTTTTCTCCCTCATCTTTTTTGTGTGATATCTAGAATAAACTAGCTTAAAGGCCGCTCCATGAAAGAAAACAAAATATCCATATTCATGCCCACTTCATGCAACAACTAGCTTAAACTAGGCATCTTGGTTCTCTTTATCATTCATTTGATCAATGAAATGGTGGTTACGACGTTACCGTTTTCCTCGAACAGAAAAAGGAAAAGAAAAAAGCATCTTGGTTTGTCTTTCATATGAATCAATCAAATGTGAGAGAAACTATTGATAAATTGGCGATTAATCGGATATCGGTAGATATAAATGTTGTGCATTTCTTTCATTAGTAGTACTCATCCACTACTCTTGGTGCAGCAAATGAAGGCCAGCAAAGCATTGTTGTTTAAATGTTGAATTTACCACCAGTTAAACACATATTATCCGCCCCACACCCCCCCCCCCCCCCCCCCCCCCCCCAAACATTATTAATAATTAATAATTATCCCAGCTACTGTTCCATGTTTTTAATGGTCGTCCTCTCTGATAGGACAATGCCCATTCTCCGGCTAGTGTCAACACCTCTAAATTCCAAAAAAAATCAAGATTCAGATTACGATAAAAACCTTTGTCTTTAGTCTTTACAGATCTAAACATGTTGTACTTTTACCTCAAAACATCTTGCATGAGAGTTATTCTCAAGGATGCACCATCACCAGTTGTTTGATCAAGCATAGCTATAGGCCTGCATTGGGGAGACAGAAAATGCAGCTTTGATCCGGCCCGTATCAGAGATGGAGGTGAAGGAGGCGCTATGGAGTCTTGCTGAGGATAAGGCCCCAGGGCCGGATGGGTTTCCACCTTTTTTCTTTCGGAGGTATTGGTACATCATTCAGAGGGGTGTGGTGGAGGCAGTACAGCTTTATTTTAGTCGGTCGGTGATGGCAGATGAGTGGAAGGCCACCTTTATAACATTGATACCGAAGCGGCTGGATGCTTCAGAGCCGAGTCATTATAGACCCATCAGTTTATGCACTACTTTGTACAAGGTGGTCGCGAGGATCTTAGTGGGGAGGATGAAGGATATTTTACCGAGGATCATTAGCCAGGAGCAGGGAGCTTTCGTGGGCGGGAGGAGTATTTCTGACAACATTCTGCTAGCTCAGGAGCTGATGGGGGACCTAGTGCGTGCCTCGAGGAGACGATGTTTGATGGCTGTGAAGTTGGACATGGAGCGTGCCTACGACCGGATACGGTGGGATTTTCTTCGGAGGGCGCTGGAGAGCTTTGGTTTCCACCAGATTTGGATTGACTGGATTTTGGGATGTGTGCAGAGGCCCAGTTTCTCTTTTTTGATTAATGGCACGCCATCGCCGTTCTTTCGAGCTACTATGGGTCTGCGTCAGGGATGTCCACTATCCCCGTATCTTTTTATTATTTGCTCTGATGTACTCTCTCATGCTTTGCATGCTGCTTGTGGGAATCGGGAGTTGGTCGCCTATAGTCCAGCTCCTGGCACCCCCATTTCTCACCTATTGTTTGCAGATGACTGCCTCTTGCTCACTCGGGCGAGAGGGACTGATGCGAGAGCCCTTCGGAGGGTCTTGATGGAGTACTGCGAGATGTCTGGGCAGAGAGTCAATCTCCAAAAATCTGCCATACACTTCAGTCCGAGCACGGAGCGGAGGGTGCGACGGGAGGTCAGGGCGATCCTAGGGATGCAGGAGGAGGAGGGGGCCCTGGTTTACCTGGGGGTCCCCCTTACAGGGAGGAGGCTGCGGGTGGCGGAGTGCTCTACCTTGGTGCAGAGGGTGCGGAGCAGACTCGAGGGTTGGAGAGCGTCCTCTCTCTCTATGATGGGCAGATTGACGCTGATCAGGTCAGTTCTATGCTCTATGCCTATTTATTTGATGGCACATACTGTTGTGCCGAAGACTGTACTGGAGGAGATTGAGAGACTCATGAGGAGGTTCCTATGGGGCTCTGGTGGGGGAGGTCGCGGAGTACATTTGATGGCCTGGGAGAGGGTATGTTTGCCACTGCGGGAGGGAGGTTTAGGGGTGCAGTCACTCCAGGCGCGGCGTGAGGCTCTACTGGCACGACGGGCTGTACAGGTTGTTTTGGAGCCACGGGGCTTTTGGAGCCAGATCATGTTAGCTAGATACGGTCGTGCGGGATTCACTGTACAGGCGGTAGGGGGCCGCAGAGTTTCCTTTATATGGCGAGAGATTGGGCGGCACTTGCCGATGGCTTTGGCTCATACTAGATGGTTGATCGGCGATGGACGGAGTATTGATGTGACTGAGGACTCATGGGTGGATGCGCTCCCATTGAGATTATGGCCGACGATGTTTAGTGGATCGGGGGCAGAGGGACTCCGGGTTTCTGACCTTCTCAGGCCGGGGGCGGCAGAGTGGGATGGTGACAGACTTGACCAGCTGTTTGGAGAGCATTTGGCAGAGCGGGTTCGGGCACTTCCCATTCCGGTGTCTGCAGGTCCGGATGTCAGGGTCTGGAGCACTACTTGCAGAGCGAGTGTCGGGGTTGATGATGTTTCCCGAGTTATTCAGCGGGAGTCTGTGCCAGGCCTAGATTGTGGCTGGGTGTGGAGGTTTGGGCTACACCAGAGGGCTGCTCTTTTTCTCTGGAAGGTGGCTTGGGAGTGTTTGCCGACGTGTTCAGTGCTGAGCAGACGAGGAGTGGGCCTCTCTCCTCTATGTCCGGATTGTGGGGAGGACGAGTCGGTGGATCATGTCCTATTCCAGTGCGATCGGGCGCGGGATGCTTGGAGGCTGACTGGGATTCCGGAGGATGCGTGGAGTCGGAGGGACTGTTTTTTGGAGAGGGTCCAGCGATGGGCGAGCACCCCTCTGAGGCGCAGGATGGCTATTCAGGCAGCTTGTACAGCTTATCAGATATGGCTGGCCAGGAATGCCCGTGTTTTTGGCGAGGGTAGGCCTTCACCGCGTTTTGTGATGGAGCGGGCCAGTGCTCAGGCAGCAGAGATTATACATGTAGACTTAGCCCATAGACCTTTGATAGCTCGGGACACCTGGGGCCCCCATTCTGCTTCGGCAGCTTCACATAGGGTATTTTTTACCTGGGAGCCCCCACCCCCGAGTTTCCTCAAGGTCAATTTTGATGGCTCAGTCTTGGATGGAGGTAGGAGAGGAGGGGCTGGTTTTGTTATCAGGGGACCGAGCTCTGGTGTGGTGGTGGCAGGGGGCTGTCAGATTTTTGACACTTCGGTTCCTGGGGCAGAGCTGCGGGCAGCCTGGATGGGTATGTGCTATGTGCGGCGTGTGCTTCAGGCGACTTCTGTCCTGTTAGAGGGAGATTCTGCTACTGTGATCAGCTGGGTCCGAAAGGGCTCGTGCAGCTATGGGGGAGTTCACCCTCTGATCCATGACATTTGGGATATGGCGAGGGAGGTTAGTTTCCAGGCCATGCATGTATATCGCGAGGCCAATGGGGCGGCCGACTGGGTGGCGGCATATGTTGCGAGCCACTCAGGAAGCACCCTATGGTCAGGCGAGTGTGAGTTGCCCAGAGCTCTTCGGAGCCTTTTGTTTTCTGACTCTATTGGGTGTATTCGTACCCGTGTTGTATGAAATGCCCGTTTCATCAAAAAAAAAAAAAAAAAAGAGCAACAGTGCAGCCGATTGAGTGGCATCTTCTATGGCAAAGCATACTGGCAAAGTGGTATACTCATTCGTATCAATTCAACCTCGGTGTCTTCATGATTTGGTTATGTGAGATTTTTATGGGTGTGCGTCTACACTAGGGCTTTACAATATAACCGGTTTCAACGGAAAAAAAAAAAAAAAAAAAACATAATTAGTATGTTGAATCAAGCAAAGTTGAAATTAAGTTTAGGCTAAGGTGACTCTAGGCACCAGCTCGAGTCAACTTGGTTGGCTCTCGGCTCTGCAGGTTAGGACCCACCCTCTGGTGAAAACTGGCCAGAAAAGCAAAACCTAGGCTGGCCAGGTCCAATTTCAACTCAACAACTAATGAATAAGTTTATATGGTTAGGATTATATGGTTAGGATGATCAGGAAAACATTCTGAAATTTGAACCAGCCCTCTCATGAATAAGTTTAGTCTGTTTTATGCTAGGTTATATCCCATGTTTTTCTTGGTACTCAAAGGATGAATGCAAATTTGCCTTGGCCACATGATTGTGTGCAATTTCATGGAAGACTCTGAGGGTACAATGGGCTTGCTAAACCTATCGATCATGGCCATAATAGAGGATGGGTGCAAGTAGGTCTTCTTTGAGCTTGGTGTATTCATTTTTAACTTTTCAGAGTATAGAATTAAATAAGAATAGTTCCACAGGCATCATGCTCGGTATC
Source organism: Phoenix dactylifera (assembly GCF_051530095.1). Taxonomy (NCBI): domain Eukaryota; kingdom Viridiplantae; phylum Streptophyta; class Magnoliopsida; order Arecales; family Arecaceae; genus Phoenix; species Phoenix dactylifera. The sequence goes on from NC_143205.1 coordinate 22,591,825, forward strand.
AGGTGTTTTGATGAGCTTGGTTGGCCTGTAAACCTGGGCCCCATAAATTCAGGCTTGGGCTCATTTATTTTTAAGACCTTAGTCCAGTCTCAATTCCAAGACCAGTGCAAAAGGTAATTGAGCCCTAACATTAAACCCGACCTCAGACCATTCTGGCCCAATGTATTAGTTTCTTATAATTTAATCCTAGTTTAGCATTATAATTTAGTGAGTAATTTTGGCTGCAAGAGTCAATTTACATCTTTTGCACAACTATAAAGACTAGCAATATGTAGGTAGAAGCATCTTTGTAATTTTGTGACTTGAACGTATTATTTATTGTTGATGACTAAGTCTTTAGGAACCTAATCATACTTAGATCAAGTTTTTTCTTGAACTCTAGTAGGAGGCACATTATTGCAGACTTACCTTGGAGGTTAATAAAGGTTAGTTTTACTTAACGCATCAAGCCAAACAGAGTTTCCACCCTTCAATTAGTGTTTATCATCATAACAAAAATGTTGGAGTTCCATGCAAGCTCTGTGGGCTTTTAGCGTTGAAATAGATTGAACTGCAGATGGATGTTTAGGCAGATTTCATGATCTTTTGTATCATTTTGCTCCAGTTTTGGATCTCATCAAGCATGCGTTCGCATTATGTGATGATTGTTTCATGTCCGAGCTAAACTTATTTCTCAAGTTCCTCTCACATTCAACCTTTGGAATAACTTCTAAAGGTTAGTATTGTTTTTAATTGTAAGCCTGGTCTTGCAGGCCACCATTCTGAATCCGCAATAAAGCAATACTTCCAGTATGTCCAAACTCTGACAAAGAAAAGGAATGGAAGATAACGTTATCAACCTCGAATGTGACTCAGAACTATGCTAGCAGAGAACTCACATGCTCGGAAGAAAATAGGACTTGTTTGGCTTGCAGAATTAAAAAAAAAAAAAAGGTTAATTAAAAAAAAAACTTCATATTTAGTTGTAATACATATATATATATATATATACAGTATTTTTATGAAAATAAAAATTATACTTTGTATAAAAAATAAAAATTTATGTAGATTATAGAGAAGTTTCATTTTCAAAAGTTGGAAATTAGAATAATTTTTTTTCTAAATATACTCTCAAACTATAAGCAGATTGCGACAAGATATTTTTAATTAAAAATAGATGTTTAGCCAAATATAAATTATTCTGACAAATCAAATATATAAAAATTATTTTATCAAATATAATATATTTAAATATTATTTTTTATTTTAAAAATATTTTAATGAGGAAATTTTTTTTTCCAATAAGAGAATAATATAAAAAAAATGAAAGTACAACGAAAATAGACGTGCACCCGCCGGCGGAACCCGGCAGTCAGCGGTCCACAGCTGGTGAGCCCCACACCTTTTTCCCAAAACCCCATCTTTCCCTCATTTCCCCACCGGTTAAAGGGCCCCACGTAAACCACAGTTGTGGCCCAATACGTGTGAGACCCACAACCATCGGGGTGTTTGAATGGGTGCATCAGATGATTGTGACCAAGATATAACCTTTTTTCTTAAAATCCACCTCAAAAACCCAACCATCTTCCTCCCGAAGATCCTGCCCCCAGCCACCTTCCACCAAAGCTGCCAAAAATCCCACCTTTTTCCTTCCAAACTCTCCCCTGCTTGTCCTCCTCTTCTCCAATGGCTTCTTTTCCTCTTCTCTTCTTCGCACAGTCTCTCTTCTTCTTATCTGTCTTCGCCTCCGACTCCTCCGACGTCCTCCTCCTCTTGGAGAAGATAAAGCCATCGCTTCAGGGCCCCTCCTCGCCGGAGAACCTCCAGCTCTTCTCCTGGAACTTCTCCACCCCTCTCTGCCTCTGGCGCGGCCTCCAATGGACGTCCTCGGCCGCCGCCGGCGCTCCTCTCCCTTGCCACGAAGCCGCCGTCGTCTCCAATCTCTCCCTCGCAGCCGACCCCTCCCTCCAGCTCCTCTCCATCCGCCTCCCCGCCTCTTCCCTCGCCGGATCCATCCCCCCGGAGATCGGTGACCTCTCTTCCCTCCAGTCCCTCTACCTCGGCGTCAACTCCCTCTCCGGCGCTCTCCCTCTCGAGCTCGGCAACAGTCCCTCCCTCTCCGACGTCGACCTATCCGGCAACTCACTCTCCGGCGCACTCCCTACCTCCATCTGGAACCTCTGCGACCGCCTCGTCTCACTCCGCCTCCACGACAACAACCTCTCCGGCCCCGTCCCCGACCCCGCCGTCTCCAATTCCTCCTGTGACCACCTGCACGTCCTCGACTTGGGTGCCAACCGTTTCGAAGGAGAGTTCCCCCAGTTCATCGCCGGTTTCCATGGCTTGGAAGAACTCGACCTCGGGAGCAATACGTTTTCCGGACCTATACCAGAGTCGCTCGCTGGACTGGGAAACCTGGAACGATTGAACCTTTCCTACAATAACTTCACCGGGCCGCTGCCGGAGGCCTTCGAGCAGTCCAACTTCGGCGCGGCGGCCTTCCGGGGGAACAGCCCCGGGCTGTGCGGGCCGACCCTGGGGAAATGTGGCTCTCGCTCCGGCCTCAGCTCCGGAGCGATTGCCGGTTTGGTGATCGGCCTGACGACCGTGGCCGTGGTCCTCGCGTCGGTGTCAATCGGATGGGTGCAGGGAAGGAAGAGGAGGAACAGGGGAAGGAGCGGAGAAGAGGAGGAGCTGGAGATAGAGGGGGATGGCAACAATGGCGGTGAGGGGAAGCTGATGGTGTTTCAGGGCAGTGAGCATTTGACGCTTGACGACGTGCTGAATGCCACTGGCCAAGTGATGGAGAAGACCAGCTATGGCACCGTATACAAGGCAAAGCTCGCCGACGGAGGTACCATTGCCCTTAGGTTACTGAGAGAAGGGAGCTGCAAGGATGCGGCTTCGTGCTCGCCTGTAATCCGGCAGCTCGGTCGAGCACGGCACGAGAACTTGGTTCCCCTGCGAGCCTTCTACCAGGGGAAACGAGGAGAGAAGCTCCTCATCTATGACTACCTCCCAGATAGAACTCTCCACGATCTCCTTCACGGTAAGTGGATCGCCCCGCCCCAAACTCAATCTCAAACTATATATTTGATCGCTAAACCCTCATCCGTTTCATTCAATTCTCTAACGCTGTCGTAGAAACTAGAGCTGGAAGGCCCATGCTGAATTGGGCTAGAAGGCACAAGATAGCACTGGGAGTGGCGAGGGGGCTCGCCTACCTTCACGCAGGGCACCAGACGCCGATCGCCCATGGAAATATTCGGTCCAAGAACGTGCTCGTCGACGAACTCTTCATGCCGAGGCTGACCGAGTACGGGCTCGGCAAGCTGATGGTGCCGGCGGTGGCCGATGAAATGGTGTCTGCCGCAAAATCCGATGGCTACAAGGCACCCGAGCTGCAGAAGATGAAGAAGTGCAGCTCGAGGACCGATGTGTATGCTTTTGGGATACTGCTATTGGAGATTCTCATGGGCAAGAAACCTGGGAACGGAAGCAGTGGAGGCGACGAGGACTTGCCATCGTTGGTCAAGTTGGCGGTGCTGGAGGAGACGACGATGGAGGTGCTCGACGTGGAGATCTTGAAGGGGATGAGCAGCCCGACAGAAGATGGGTTGGTGCAGGCATTGAAGCTGGCCATGGGATGCTGCGCTCCAGTGTCATCGGTGAGGCCGGACATGGATGAAGTTGTGAAGCAGCTGGAGGAGAACAGGCCGAGGAACAGGTCTGCTTTATGTAGTCCTGCTGATGCTGCGAGTGAGACAGGCACACCCTAATGAGGCCTTCCAAAAAGTCCTCCTTCCTTCCTTTCATATCTTGATCAGTTTGTATGAAGTTCTAGTAGCCCTTCCAAAGGGAAGAAGGCAAGTATGTCGATCTTTTGATGCTGATGATTCTAGTTTGAAATGTAACAGCTATATTTGTGACAATGCGAGAGAGGGATGTTTAGCTTAAATCTTCTGATATATGATTTGTATTGCTATGATTTGATCTCATTATGTAGCTGCTACAGCGGCAGGGACCCAGAAGCATTATTGCTTGTTATGACGTTATAATGGAACTTCAACTTGCCTAGCAAAAATTTACGGAATTATACTGTATTGTTAACTCTCAGGGCTATACTGTAATGATTGTTAATTGTTTTCTTAAGAAAAAATGACTATTAATATTGATATGATCTACAATCTAGTATTAATTGCTACTTATATTAAAGTTCTAATGCATGTCATGCTTGAAGATTGCTTTGTTGTTTGGTTACTATATATGCTGTGGTGTAATAAGGGTGCTTCAAATTAGCTATTGTAATTGTAATGAGCTAAAGCAATGTTAAGCTGGCTTAAAAGATAATATATATTTAGTGCATATGATAGCCAAGCATATTGAGTAAAAGGTGATATATGGGTTGTCAACTTACATTTACATTATAATGCATATGACAAATGCTTTACAAAAAGGGTTTGTAGTAAGTTGATATTAATTCATATGTAGTGGACGATGGTAAAGCTAACACTAGCATTCCTCAAGGAAACCGGGTATCATTTCAACCATATAAAGATGAGAACAAGCGTGTCATGACATGAACGGTATGTGGAAAACACGCTTAATAAGATATATGTGTTTGGATATAGGATTGTTATTTTTCTTTTGATATATTTATTTCGAAGCCATGGATATTTTTCGAGTAAAATATAAGTACGTTATTTCTAGGCAATAATTTACTTTCTTGACCATATGCAGTAGATTATATAGCTACAATATATAGAAGTAAGATATAAACTTTTTTAGGGAGTACGGTAAATTCTTGTTTTCATGCGAAAGAATGATTCATCTTCCATCATACGAATCCACCATTAGATGGCACAATAGTTGCTTTGATATCTCTGCAGATAGATGAATCAAAAGGTTTGAATTGCTTTGAGATCTACGCCGAGCATGATTGGATAGGTGACACCGTAAAAAAAGATTAACCATTAAAAGTACAATTCCAATTTCTCTCCAAAACTACCTGAATTCAGAATCCAAGACCTAACAGGCTAACAGTGCAACCTTGGCGAAAGTTTCGAAGAAACCAACTTAGTCCATCCAGAAGTCCTGCCTGTAATGGGTCCACTGTATAGGCATGCTATGTCTAACCTTTTTAATTATTGCCACTAATTTTCTGAGAATGTGGGTCATATTATTTCGACATTTTCCTCTTTATAATACGATGAGGAGGGTCATCTTATTTTGACATTTACCTCTATAATAATGCTATCTTCGTTTTATTATACGACAGGATCGTACCTTGGTGCAACTTTGCCAGTGGATTAATCCTCATGCGTGATGATTACACGCACCCTTAACTCTGACTTTTTTGATGTCCCTCCGCGGTGTCAGCCCAGCGCTCATCCGAATTCACGATCTGGGCCCCAGCACCGCCGCCCTACCACACAAATGCCGTTGGAGCCCCCGCAACGGATGACCTCACTGGGTCCCACTTCTCTCCCCCACCTGAAAATCGCCACGTGTCACCAAATCAGCAGACGTACTCTATATATGCATATTTTTTAAGATGGGCAATTTATTAATTTATTTAACACATGTACGGAAATATTCAATAAAGCCGAAAAATATAATATCATGGAGCGCAGCTCCCCATACTCTGCCCATGGATGCTGCCCCTTATTGGCTTAGCCGGATTTTTTTTTTTTTTTTTTTGGCTCAACTCAATATATAGTAGAACAATATTGAATTAATGGTATTCATGCAGACATATTTAATGGTAACCTATACTAAGGGAGCCAAGAACTCCGTGCTTAGGATTAGAATTTTGGTTTGGTCTCAAAGTGTCATAGCTAAGTACTTAGACTCTTATTAATCCTAGCATTTTACATCGGACAGGGGTCTTGCTCGTGCGCACGCGCAGACCAAGTCTTCCTCAATATTAATTTTGTGACTAATTTTTTAGGAGGATCAAGTGTCGTCGATTTAAGCCTTGATGTTGTGGAAATAAAAGATCTCGGATTTAGTCCCATATCGACTGAATAACGAAAAGGTCTGTGCCTTAAATGGAGGGCTCGATTACCCTTCCCTCGGGAGACGCCTTTTAAAGGACAAAATCGTGAGGGGTGGTGCCCTCCAGCGAGCCCATTGGGCCCGAGCCACCGATCCTTAAAGTGGACAATACCTTCTGTGGGAACGCAGTCTTCTTTTTCTGTTTCAGTTCGGTGGGGGCTAAGGTCTGAGGTCGGAGGAACTTCGACCTCAACAATGGCGCGCCAGGTAGGGGCCCTTGACCTCGACACAGATCTTCCCGTTGGGGGGGGCTGATGTTGTAGGAATAAAGGGTCTCGGACTTAGTCCCACATCGACTGAATAAAGAAAAAGTCTGTGCCTTAAATGGAGGGCTTGATTACCCTTCCCTCAGGAGGCGCCTTTTAAAGGACAAAATCGTGAGAGGTGACGCCTTCTAGCGAGCCCACTGGGCCCGGAGCCACTGATCTCCAAAGCAGACAATACCTTTTGTGGGTATGCAGTCTTCTTTTCCTATTCCAGTTCGGTAGTGACTAAGGTCTGAGGTCGGAAGAACTTCGACCTCAACAAGCCCAATTTGATTGATTGATATGAAATTGAAATTCTCTTTTGTTATTCATAAAAATATCGCTGCCAGTTTGAGCAAGAATTTAGAGGGTGTTTTATTTCTTGCCTACTCAATGGGATATGACCTTATTTGCCAAGGTCATTGCCACTGTACTCTCTCTCTCTCTCTCTTGACCGAACAATATGGTTTTTACTGTGAGGATCCGTGCGGGCATATGTTTAGGCCCACATCGATTATTTACCAAGAAAGTTTGGGTGCTTATACAGAATTAAGAAACTCAAAAAATATTTTATAGCTAGTCATTTTGAGTAGGGTCTGGATTGTTACAAATAGTATCAAAATGGACTCAGCTCATAATGTATGTGGACTAGAGAACACTGCAACACATCCATTAGGGCTGATCACGGACCGATCGTGGTGATGGTGATTAGATTTGAATAGATTTGAAATTTTAGCCTGATGAGGAAGTCAATCCTGAACGAAGGGAGAATGGGCTAGCCATTTTGGGCGACGTCTTGAACTGTTACATTCCAATGTTGCTCTCTACAATTACAAATGCAAACCCCTCATTATTACATTGATACACGGCTTCATATGCACATGATAAGTTCTTTTGACTGTATTAGCTCCACTAATACACGGTATATCCTATCCAAATGGGACAGCCTCCCAGCTAAGCTGCAAGTATCGGCGGCGGATCTATTATCCCTTCCCAATCGGCATCACGGGCAAGAGGTGGCATGCGCCGCGAGGCAAAACGCCAAAAACTCGAGCTATTGCCGAGACATTAAGCCAGGTCCCACCTCTGGGGTTCACCCCCTCTCGACCACAAAATCTCCCTCACGCCATTTTTGTTGAAAAAAATTTGTCTATAAGCTGCTATATATATATTTTTTAGAAGTATTATAAAAGAATAAACTAATAGAACAAAATTTAAAAACTGAAAAAAACTTGTTTGGATCGAGACGTGTGATATATACTGGCCTAAGAATGTAATTCGCTCCTACGTGCGGGTTTGCAACGATCTTATCCTCAAGTTATAACAATCCGGCTCAGCTCGATTCTCTTCTAATGAGCACGACGGTTGGATAGGCTTGATCTAATCGACTCCTTCCTATGCCCAAAAAAGAAGAAAAGATAAAAAGAATAAAAGATAGAAAATATAAAGTTGAAGAGTAGAGGAACTCTATCCGTGGAAGAAATTCTCATGAGACAGAGTACCAATGAGAAAAAGAGAGAGATTGGATTGGATTAGGATTAATTTCAGAGGAGTCTATTTATAGACTCTATTCGAAGATATATGCGATGGTTTCGAAGATATTTAAAATATTTTAAAATATTTTAAACAACTAAAATTTAGGAATAAAAAAAATTAAATCTTCTGCTGATTAAAATCCCAACGATTTTCAGTTCCTCCTTATCCTATCCCTGCTTTCGTTTTATTCCACCCTATCATCCGCATAAGAAGTCAAATGCGGGATGACGAAAGAAACGTGTGATCCGTCCGATCATCCGCCCACCTGCAGATTCGAGAACATGATGGGCCTGACCACAATACCGCAGGGCAAGTGCTTCGCATCCCAATTCTGGCACACTTCCACGTGTCAGTTGATCCTGGACCAACCATTCGCCTTCTGCGACGTGGCATAGAATGCATTGTTCGTCCCGCGGACACGGTGGCCCCAACCTCGAGGCTATAAATATTGCTCGCAGGGCCCATCCCGAGGTCTCTGCCTTCCTATCCGCAGTAGCGTATCGCTTCGTCCGGCGGTCCAGGGATTGATATTTCCACCCGCGATCGATCGGAAGAGAGGGGAAAACGAGAGAGGGAGAGATTGAATCGAAGGGAGAAGAGATGGAGAAGGCGATCAACAGGCAGCGAGTCCTCCTTCAACACCTCCAGCCATCTTCTCCTTCCCCCAATGAATCGCCCATGCTATCGGTAATTTATTTCCTCCCCTTCGAATTCCCCTGGATCGCTAGGGTTTCCTTTCTCTCCATCGGAGGGTTTCTGCTTTGGATTCGCTGGCCTTCAGTTCTTCTTTGGTAGCTTTCTTGGTTTTGATATTTACGTTTGGTAGGCTCCGGCTTTTTAGATATCTTTCGTCCGTTTCCTGATTCGGGTTTTAGGTTGTCTTGGTTGTGTTTCCGACGATGGTATGAGAATCTAGATGCGATTTGATCTGTTGATGCGAAGTGGATATTTCGTTTCTTCGGAGTTCGGATACGGTTGTGGAATCTTATTTCAACGATTTGGGCCTTTCTCTTTTGGAATGAGGCCTAAGCCTTTGCTTATTTTCGTTGGGAGGTCCTTTTCTTGTTTGTATCTTTAATTTCTGTTATATTTATTTATCTAGCATTAGAGAATTGGCTATTTCTGGGCAGGCTTCTATTTGTGCTGCTGGCGATAGTGCAGCGTATCAGAGGAGTTCTTGCTTTGGAGATGATGTCGTCGTTGTGGCGTAAGTTATCTCGATACGCGATCCATTGTTTAGATTTGGTTTAAAATTTGGGGCTGTTGATCTGTAGCTGGTATTCATCATTTAGAATTGTGATTTCCTTCAAAGCAATTTGCTGATCAGAAAGAGAAACAGTTTACTATTATTATTTTTTTTAACGTTGCAAGAAAGACATAGAGCATATGCCTGCATTGTATGAGATTGGGAATGCTATTCCACAATCAACATTGATTATTCTAGATATCATCTTAAATATTGGCAAATTGAGGTAAATAGGGGTTATTAATGGTATATAATCGTTCTTAATGGGAAAGTTTTTCCCCTGTTAAAACGAAACATATAAGAAATGTTCCCAAAGTATTTGGGAATTGGACGCTTTTCTACTACAGACAAGACTATATTAGCTACACTATTTTTTATTGTGGAAAATTTCAAGGCTATCCCACTTTGCAGGGGATGGAATCATTAAATCTAATATGTCAGGCATGTTTAGATGATATAATGTATTTGATGGCCTCAGTTACCCACTTTTCTTATGCCCCTCTCATTTTGTTATGTCGTGTCATCTTTTCCTCATTATCTGTGGTCATTTGCTGCTTCTGCTTCCTTCGTTGCTTCACACAGCTTTCCTTCCCTGATAGAAATGGAAGAACATGTTAGTACTGCCTTCAAAAGTACCATGGGAAAAATAAAATGGTATATGATCATCTGAAAGGCATTTTGGACCCAAAATGTGGATATCTTAAACTGCAATATATATATGATTATATAGGTTTTCTTCATAATTTGTATGTTATTTTTAATGTGTTTACATCATGCTAGCATTCATTATCCTCTGTGTTGACATCATGTCCAAGGCTTCTCTGATGATCGACCTTATCCTTTTCTTCTTGGGGCATCAACGCTTGTTCTACTGATTTAGCATAGTGAGAAGTTCTGTAGTATTTTGTGTCAATAGTTTATCGTGCTTCGTATTATTATATTACAAGTACAATTGTATATTTCCTGGCTAATTTTTATTCTCTTGTCCATATGATATAGTGCTTATCGAACTCCAATTTGCAAGTCCAAACGAGGAGGGTTTAAAGATACATACCCTGAGGACCTGCTAGCAACTGTTCTTAAGGTTTGCTATTTTTCAATTTTTTACTCTCACATGATTTGGGAACTTTCTTAGCTTTTATTTATGCTGTCATCCGTAATAACAGGGATTGTTGGACAAGACTAAACTGAATCCAAATGAAGTCGGTGATATTGTGGTTGGCACTGTCCTGGCACCAGGCTCTCAAAGAGCAACCGAGTGCAGGATGGCAGCATTCTATGCTGGTTTCCCTGGTATTTACATTTCTTTGTTTGATATGAATTTATCATTTCTTGTTATGCCCAACAAGATAAATTTTTTTTCCTGGATCCTTCAGAAAATGTGCCTGTCAGAACTGTCAACCGGCAATGCTCGTCTGGCCTTCAGGCAGTTGCTGATGTTGCTGCTTCCATAAAAGCTGGGTTTTATGATATTGGTAAGTTTATGCTTTGTCTTATTTTCATTCAAGCTCCTAGTGCTAATTTTTTTTTTTTTACCAATGCAGGCATTGGTGCTGGGCTAGAATCTATGACTGCTAATTCAGTTTCTTGGGAAGGGTCAATAAATCCAAAAGTATGTCTGTGATTTATTTTTTGCTTCAGATGTTAACAAACTTCTTGCTTTTCTTACTTTTGGATAAGATTATTTGGAGGTGGCTATCATGCACTCTTGTTTTTGTTTTTTTTGGATGTTTCAGGTAAATACACTTCAACAAGCTCAAGCTTGTCTCCTTCCCATGGGAATTACCTCCGAAAACGTTGCTCATCGTTATGGTGTAACCCGACAGGAGCAAGATCAGGCTGCTGTGAGTTTTTGGATATTGTATAACATGGTCTGATATGATGATTCTTCTCATGTGCAAAATTATATTCTTGTCTTGAAACTTGGGGTCAGGTTGAATCTCATAGGCGGGCAGCTGCAGCAACTGCATCTGGAAAATTTAGAGATGAAATCATTCCTGTTACCACCAAGGTGAGATTTTGCTAAATGGTCCTATCTCAATGCCTCCCATGTTTAAAAAATTCATACCCTCATTAATATGAATGATGTAGATGGACTGTTGCAAAATGGCAGTTGCCATAATTTCACACTCAACTAGTTGGGTGATAAAATACAAGATGTAATTAAGCTAATAATATTAAATATCAACTTATTGAAGCCAAAAAAGTTTATCACTGGATGACTGGTGATTTCATCATTGGCAGTAAATTACGTGTCACAGATTAGAGCATAGAAAGCTCTAGAATGACAGTGAGAAGAGCAGTCATCTGTATATGCTGACACCAGCTTCTTTACTAGACATTTCCATTCTTGGTGCTAATGTTTTTTTTTTAAAAAAATGGCTAATGTTGATTTGGTGGCACTTATTTGTGAAGATTGTAGACCCAAAAACTGGAAAAGAAAAACAAGTGACAATATCTATGGATGATGGATTTCGGCCAGATTCATCATTGTCAAGTCTTGCAAAGCTCAAACCCGTATTTCAAAAGGATGGGAGCACAACTGCTGGTAATGAAGCATTTCTTTTTTGTGGATTTGCTTGGCTCATGTTGTACTGTGGATATGGATGCTCATTTTGATGATGTAATTATAGGCAATTCTAGTCAAGTGAGTGACGGTGCCGCAGCAGTCCTCCTCATGAGGAGAGATGTAGCCATCAAGAAGGGGTTCCCCATATTCGGTGTATTCAGGTTTAGAACCTTCCCTCATGAATATGTTGGCAACTTATATATGCAATTGAACAAAGTTAATTCAACTAGCTAGGTTAGCTAACTATTGTAGCATGCTGGTTTGATGTAGCTAAGCCTATATTTTGATCTTAACTGTGCTAGTCCATCTGACTAGGTTCACTCATCTTAGGATAATCTTAAGTATTGACAATTTTGATTCTGCCACAATCAATAGATCACCTTGGCTTTTTGGTTATCCTAGATGATACTGACTAGCATCAACTAGTCACAACTACTAGAATTTTTTCGTAGAGATGATTTTTTTCCTACATCAGACTGTGCGCTTTTACTTCAACTAAACTCTCTTCAGAGTCCAGGCAGTCTGCTGCTCCCTGATTGAATTGGGTTGAAATGCCATAATTGATAAATAGATTCTCTGTCCACCAATTGTCCTTTTAGGTCTTATGGTTAAACCTTGTTTATGCTAAGAACTCACAAAATTCAGTACCCATTGAGAGAGTTGGCTTCATGTTGGACAAATGGTGGTAAACCATTCATAACTTTGGCAAATGTCCGTACATAAAGCCAACCCCTTTTCATGAATAGGATTAGCATACTAGAGTTTTTCTTCTTGTTTTCTCCAGAAGTCATTATAAATATATTTATATATATTCTCTCCAATACCTGTTAGGGATTTGCTCTTTCAGACATCATCCCAGCCATTTTGTCTCAATTCAGATATATATTATTTTTGTTTTTGTCTAGGCATCTTGCCCATAAGTTGTGTTGTGTCCATTAACTTGGGGGTTTTATTTAACAACACTCTTGCTGATTCGTTGTTGTATAACAAATAACATTTATGTTCGATCCATGTAGGAGCTTTGCTGCAGTGGGAGTGGATCCTGCTGTTATGGGCATTGGTCCTGCTGTTGCAATACCTGCTGCAGTAAAATCTGCTGGTCTTCAGATTGAAGATATCGACCTCTTTGAACTAAATGAGGTAATTGTTTAGGGCAACTGTTGTGATCTTATTCTGTGCTACATTTCACTAGTTTGAAATTGATTTGAAATTTTGAATTTTATTATTGTCTTTTATGTAGGCTTTTGCCTCTCAATTTGTTTATTGCTGCAAGAAGCTGGAGCTGGATCCAGCAAAAGTAAATGTAAATGGAGGTGCAATTGCTCTTGGGCATCCGTTGGGTGCAACAGGTAATGTCCGAATAATCACATCTAATCATTAGGAGGTCCCACATGATTTCATTGGGATGACATTCTCTTACCAGATAACATATGATGCTAGGCATATTTTTGTCTTGATTTACTTTATTTATATTTGCATCTTACGATGATACCATTCATCTGCTAAATCTGAATAATCTAAGAATCTTAAGTTTTTGAGGATAGAATAGTATATGATATGGCACTAGTATCAAAATGTAACTCTATATTGATTTAACTAGAGAGTTCCTGAATGTTAAGTTGGATGACATTCATGCATAGTTAATAATGTCAGGAACTACTGTTCTTGCTTGACCTAATAGACCTAATCAGAACTGCTATCCCAGAAAATTTGATTATATTCATTGTCAACTTAATTTCTGCACTTGTACTAGAGGATCGTAGCACAATACGGACTTCAGACACCTACAAATTGGCTTCATAATGTGAAGAATGACTACATATCTTTAGCTATCCTTATTGGACATTTGTTGGCAATATTTTCCCCCCGACATGCAGCATCACATTTCCCATCACGCTGCCTAGGATTATTTTCGTATACTGATGAAATAAAACTACATCCTTCCCTGGAAAAGAGAACTTAATCTAGTTCCAAGACAAGAGTAAACAACTTGAAAAATAGTGCAAGTGCAAGAAAGGGATGTGACTTATAATTATTCTGTCTATGATATATGCAAATGCTTAGATGCCTGGTAGTTCTTTTATATATTCTATTGAGAAGTGTGGATGGTATGATTTTTGTGTTATTCTTTTTCTTGTACTGCCTAGACCTAAACAAAATATTGCACCAATGCCTGTAGAGTGTGCATTCCGATTACCATCTATACTGCTCTCACATGTCACTTAGGCCCCGTTTAGGAGAGCTGTTGGCAGTAAAGCTTTCGGAAGTAGAGCTTTTGGAAGTTGAGCTTTTATAAAAGGTTGTTTGCTGTTTGGTAACTACATTTCTAAAGTGTTGTGCCACTTTAACATGTGTTTGGTAAACAAACTGAGAGAGTACTTTTGATATGACAAAATGATTATAAAGAACATTGCATAGTATTATATAACATAACATAATAAAATATAATATATTATTAATACATAAATATATAATATAGTATAACATTACTGTAATGTAATATAATATTATTATAATATAGTAATATAATATTGTATACTATAGCATAATAATTAAATATAATATTAAATTATTTAACATAACATATCAATGTATTATGATATAATGTAATATAATATTATATTTATAGTATAATACAATATAAGGGTATAAAATATTATAATTATTAACGTAAATTAATTTTTCATAATATAATAAATTTTCTAGCTATGTGATAAAATTGGTTAAACAATTATTAAAGGCACATTTTGTGTAATTGTTATATTGTAATTGGTCAAAAAATAGCTTTCCGATCGGGCCTAAAAGTGCTTTTCTGTAAAACTCCAAAATGGAGTTTCTTCTAAAAAGCTGTTTTTAGCTTTTTGAGAAAGCTAAAACAGCTTTTCGAAATTTTTACCAAACACCTCTTTCATCTAAAAGTGTTTTTGAAAGGCCAGAAAGTACTTTTTGGTCCTCCAAAAGCTCTCCCAAACGGGGCTTAGTTCTCTTGAAATAACAAGGATGAGATATAGGTAGCTGATGTGTGGTCGTGGATTAGTATCTTTGATAACGATTAGTATTTCTCATTAAAACTATACCATAGATCAGACATTACTATGCTATTCATCAGCTTGGTGTCTCTACGAAGGGTTTTTTGGGGTCTACTTTCCTATGTGGATCAGGTTGTGCTTGTATTCAACACTTGCCTTTTATTACCAGTCAATCATATCTTTTCTGTATTTGTATGATAAAATCACTTTGTGAGATACATAGCATCATATTACGTTTCTCCTCTTTGTTTGCGCTAGCCATGTGAGTTGATTTACTCTTAGTTGACCTTGATTTCATCTTACGTCCTAGGATCTTCCTTTGCTAAATTCTCGGAAGGGACCAAGTCTGCTGAAGTCAATGATGTTCTTAAAGTGATTCCTTCAGCCTATTTGCCTTTAATTAGAGCGAATAGATTAATTTTCTTCTATTCACCAATTTAACATTGCATCCAACATGATGCAGCAGATTGAGACTTTTAAATGGCTCCTAGTATGTAATTATACATACAGGTTTTAAATATAGATTGCACTGACTTTTCTGTTTATCTTTTCCATGCGACATACTTTACCTACTTCCTGTTAAATTGTATCTGAAATTTCATGATTGGGTACTCTTTTGGTAAGGTTTTAAATCCTTTGGGAAGGGGGTATCCTAGTTTTTCCACAAAACGGAATGTCTTGTTGGCCTGTCCTGGCAACCGTTCAGGTTGAGCACCTTGGTAGGTACCCTGTGTCTCTCTCCTTATTTATTTATTTCTTTGTTTGTTTATTTTTCTTTTTTCTTTCCTTTCTTCCTTGTTTCCTTCCTTTCTTTTTTCTTCTTTCTTCCGTTCTTTCTTTCCCTTCTTCCTTCTTTCCTTCCTTTCTGTCTTTTTCTTCTGCCTTCCTTTGTTTCCTATATTGTTCTCTCTCATACTAGTTATGCATTGTCTGTTGTCTCCTTTCCTTTGAATATTTAATCACTAGACCATGGCCTGCGCAATGCTTTTGGTGTGGAGTCAGACAACCTCCTGATCTGATCTTCATGCACCACTCGAGAGTTTGCCTTCGATAGAAGATTTTGCTAATAGCCAAAGATGATCCATGGTTATTTGATTCTATTGTATTCCATCACATGCCTCATCCTTTTGTGATGAGACATGGGCCAACAAGATATTTCCTGCTGGGCTAGTTTTCGATGGATCTTCCAAATAATAAAAAAGATTTTAAAAATTTAGTGCAGGAGAATAAATAATTGACAGATATGCAAGAGAGTATGAGGCTGTAATCCTGTTGGGGGATTTGAGCCCAACGCTTCTGTTAATTTTAATTAAATGATAGGCCATCTAAATGAAAAATGCAGGCAATTCATTATAATCTGTAATATTTAAAGAAATATAATGACAATTCAAATATTTTAGAGGTATCTTACTAATGCATCATCTGGCTACAAGTTGAACAGCTTTATGAGAAAGATACAATAGTTTTTTTGTTTTACCTGTCATTTTGAACTATCATACTCTGCTGAATTTTCATCAGTGTGTTGTAAGATGTGTTAATAATGATCAACAATGTAATTTTGCAATCAAAAGTCCAATCTTGGGTGCGACTTTGATTCAGAAGCAGAATATACAAGAGAACTTCAGGTTGTCGGATCATTTGACCTCTTGAAAAGCTCGAATTAGTAGTTGGATCGATTCCTTTTTATTTAGTAATTGCAGACTGACATTAGAAAAATAAATGAGGTCATATCTTTTCTTGTAGTGGACCAGAGTATGGATAGAAGTTGATTAATGTTTATGGAACATAGGATTCTTAATTTTTCTGCAATGAAGTTTATATAAAACTAGTTTTGTGATTTTAATTGTATCAGCGGAACAAGGTAATCAATGAAATTGCAATAAAATTTTTTAAAAGGAATCGATGACCGGTAGTTGTTCTTAATATAGTTGTGGTTGTGGTGAGTGGTGTTTTGATTTAGAAGGTGGATCCTTGATCCATTCCTGAGAGACCATTCAAATATGACAGTCAATATTTGTTTGCATCATGGTATGCCATACCGTACCAAACCAGACGGTATGAGATGCACCATATCATACCGGTACATGGTATGGGAGTGCATTGACAGTGATGGGATGGTACAAGGTCTGGTACCGAGATGGCGTACCTTGGTTTACATTGTCTTCAATGTACTACATAAAGTGCTGTCATTCAAAATTGAGGACAATTGACACATGCTGCAGTCTCAAGTTTTGACCAACCAAAAATAACTAAGTTCTATAATGCGCATACAACTGTCTTCCTTTCAGTATCATATTGTAGGTTTGTTGAGGACTGGCTTCTGTATTCCAGTACCTAAGACTGGCTTCAAAACTTTGTTTTCCCTACCATAGACTGATATTGCTATTCTGGTTATTTTACTCCATATTTGCCATTTTGCGTAACTTGAGTGCTTGGCCAAACGTCATTTCCAAATTCTTATGATGAAGCTTCATCTATGCAATTTTATGCGCTGCAAGAAACCTTTTAATGCAGCTACACAAGGATTCTGAGTAGTCACTTTCCTGTGAAGATTGCTAGTGTATGCTGTGTTTGATGCTGGAATTTTATTGCATTTTATTTTAAATTTGCATCAGGAGCAGAAGAAGGATGACGTTGGTTGCTTTTTCTCTTAACAGGTGCCCGATGCGTGGCTACTCTGCTTAATGAAATGAAGCGCAAGGGCAAAGACTGCCGTTTTGGAGTGGTTACGATGTGCATAGGTCTCTCTCTCTCTCTCTCTCTCTCTCTCCGGGCACGCGCGCGCCCCCCTTCCTCTATTGCATTGATCGGTGTTAGACTGGACCAATTACCTATTATATTACATATGCAGGCTCCGGAATGGGTGCTGCCGCTGTCTTTGAAAGAGGGGATGGAGTTGATGAACTCTGCAATGCTCGGAAGATCCAGTCACAGAACCTGCTGTCCAAGGATGCTCTGTAGAACCATCCATCAAAATTACGAGTCATGGTAATACTGCTACTAATAAATTAAGTTCTAGAATGTATTGGATCATAGCTTGCCTGATCTGATGAGGTCATCTGAAAATAACAAGATTACACCTCAGAGTAGGTAGCGCCCTTGTGTAAGTTGAACTGCCCTGTCGGTACAGTAGAATCTCAGGGAACTCGAACATCCCAACTGATGCACTTCAACTATTCTAAAACTCTAGAATCCATAAGACACCTGGAATAATTTTAGTATATTTCTAATATATTATTTTTGCGTAATTTCTTATCTCTGAATATGCCTGCTAATATATGGCAGATGGTTTTCTGTTTTGGACTTGAATTTCCTGCAAGATAGTTTTCTCCCATGGTTGTCATAAAAACTGTCAAATTTTAATATATTTCCTTTGAAAGCAAAGGTCTGATGGGGCTTCCTTCATCTGGTTTTCCCGACAAGGGGAGACTCTCCCAAGAGACAGAAGGGTTATCTCAAGACCTCACACACAATCCCTCTCAATGACCATTCAGCCCTATGCTCAAAGGCTGCCCAAGGGGTGGCTCCTCCAAGAGAAAGGAGCGTACGCTACCAGAAAGAATCTGGAATGGGCTTTCATCATGGACTCTTCCATTTCTTTGAAGTTTGAACCTAACCAAATGACAAGTAGGCCAATGGTTTACCCCTCTCGACCTATAAGGACTTCTTTAAGCGGGCATCAGAGAATACCATTACCAACATTTCCACCATGTCCCACTTGCTCATCTCCCCGTTAGGAGAATCAGCCATCTAGACCAACAAAGAGACTTCAAGAGGATCTCCCTCCCTCCCTCTCTCTCTCTCGATCAACTACTAGGTTTTCAACAAAGACAGCATCCCTGCTCTTGGCTGCCTTCTTCATTTATCGCCGTGGAGGATGATGAATTGGCTTGTGCATGTCTCCACCGATCATATACAACTTAGATAGGGCTATAACACCACTTGTCAGGCTCAGTGGCATGCTTTGATACCACTTCATGAAAAAGAAGGCCAAATGAGTTTTGGAACAAGCTCTATTTCACATTAAACCAATATGCACATTGGCAATTTGTGTTTCACAAACGCCCAAAATCGGTGCATGTGGTTCTGAAACAGCAACAACGAAAAGAATCTCTTCCCGAGGTGAGGGATATGGGAATACAACAAAGCATACAAGCAACAAAAAATCATCAATAGACAAGAGATCAAGGTTTTATATGGAAAATTACATTAGGAAAGATCACAGAACTGTGTCCAATCAATCTTCCACCATCTCCAAGAAACAATGCGATTACAAGGTTCAATTTTTCTTCTTGGCTAATCCAAGGATCGTAACATCAGTAGACTCCCGATCCGCAATGACAATATTCAAAAGAAACCTCTCTCGGCCAATAACATGAAGAGACGGTACAATTGGATCACAACATCTTTGGGGGACACCTAGAGACTTCTGTATACATCAAGATATACAAGAAACTCTTGGTACACACAAGTGATTCATCACCATAAAAAGGTGAGTTACAAATACATAAGGTTTTGGAATAGAATCCTCCACATGGAGCTCTCAAAATCTTTTGAACAATTCCAATATGGAAATATCAAGAACCACTACCACGAACTCAGAGATGGAGCTTCACAAAGCCACACCTTTTCCTAATTGCCTTCTTCTTTGTTGAAATCACCACTTGTCTAAAAAGCTTAAGCTGATAAGATGAGGTAGATTTATTTATATATTTTTTATATTTTTTTACATCCTCCTTCTCCCAAAGCTATAGAGTTGATGGGGCTTCCTTCACCCAGTTCTCCCAATAGGCTCTCCCAAGAGATAGAAAGGTTCTCTTTCAATACCTTGCCAGTTCCTCTCAACAACCATGCGGCGCTTGGCCT
Organism: Phoenix dactylifera; assembly: GCF_051530095.1. NCBI lineage: Eukaryota > Viridiplantae > Streptophyta > Magnoliopsida > Arecales > Arecaceae > Phoenix > Phoenix dactylifera. The sequence continues at coordinate 22,611,352 of NC_143205.1, forward strand.
TAGAGTTGGAAAATGAGTGGTTCCGAGGGAGGAAGGGACTCACACTACCACCAAAAAACTCTAATTTCTTTCCTTTTTGTTCCTTTTCTTTTATAAGAGAGGATTGGAAATTTGGAGTGAGCTTTGATCGTTTTCTTTTTCTTTCTTTCTTCTTTTTTTAAAAAAAACCAGCTGCACCCACAACTCTAGTTTGAGTAAAGCCAGGGAGTCTAGATAGAAGATGTTGCGCAGTGGTAGAAAGGCAACAATATAGCATGTCCATAGGACTTCTTTGAAGTATTTTTTTATACTCTTGTGAACCAGTATTAATTATACAGTCACATCTTCTCATGAGGGGTGATACCCAACACATGGTAACCATCTAGCTCTCTCTCCACCAGCATCTTAAACAGAAGCCATCACTCTAGTTCACCCAATCCTCCACTGATCATGACAGAGATTGGCCATGTTTGGGAGTGCATATACTTCCATTTCCACACATCATTTATAATTTTTTTCCAAGGAATAGTAACTACTACTGTTGGTCGCAGGCACATATGAAAAAGTAGCAGTCTCATATAAAATAATATCATGGCGTATCTTGGGCTCATCATGACGAATATCCTCTTGCGGGCCCCCACTTAAGGGCTGCTGGGCCTACCCCCGCCTCCCTCTCGACACCTCACCCCCAACCCCCCAAACCCCCTTTTTCTGTCAGGAAAATCTCTGGGCCCAGTTTGGCTGCCAAGGAACAACCTCATGCCACGTTTCGCCAGCATAGCAGGATTAACTCCATGGACTAAAACCCTCGATCCCCAGCTGTTCCCCAGAAAAGTTCCCTAAGGACGGGGCCCATATGTCGGCCCACGTGGAGCCCACTCCCTCACGTGTCGAGCCTCGGGCCCACAACCCTGTCGGCTTGTCGCCCGAGCCCGACGAGGAGGCGGACCCCGCCCACCACCACCACCACCGGCTTCCGAGACATCGCGATATTATTACCCACGAGATTTTCTAAGCGTTACGTCGCGGCACCTAAACATGGTTGGAAGCCGCGGTGGAGGCAATGGACTCCCCCCTTTATCGCTCGCCAATTCTTCTTTGGGGTCGTATTGTTTTCATGCTGCTTTTGTGTTATAATATTCTTTTGCTTCTCGAGAAGTTAATCCATAACCGGGGTAAGGTTATTTTCACAATTAACAATGGTTAGGAGGATAAGATTGAAGTGGAGCTTCGGAGGAGGATGACGTCCAGCCAACGAGGAGCGATGTGACTTCGTATTTGCATGATAGCCCAGTAGCCTCGAACATTAATGGACTTTCTACCTGTAAATCTTACATCATTCTGTTGTTAATTATATATGCTTTAATAACTAGAAGAGTGGAGGATGGTTTTTAGTTGGAAGTTATTAAAAAGAAAAAAAGAAAAAAAAAAGAAAAAGTAACTATGTTTTAATATGTTCCAGTGTGGTTCGGTTGTCTAAGTAGCTAATTATGATTTCCTTGAGGTAAACAGTCTAGGTTCCTTTATATAATACTCTTATATATGTTTGGATATTCTACTAAATGTGCTTGTCGAAAACGTTGCTTAATCCAAAATATCATGCAAATCAGAAATTATGTATATCTCAACATCTTTTTATAGTTTGCATTATCATTTAGAATATATAGATGCATTTAAATATTTATATTAAATGAAAATATGAATATAAATAATATTATACTTGCACGATGCCACTTCATTAACTGGATATCAAAGAATGGATGATCATTAATAACATGAAAAATAGGTGATTGTTGGTCATTGCGTACACATAAAAAGAAGAGAGTATCAATTGGTTCAATTACTAAAGTCATTGAAGATAGTTACCAAAATTAATAAAGTCATGGAAGGCTGGGTGTCAGTGACCTAAGTGGAAGTTACCTATTCATCATAATTCATGATCTCTATAGAACAGAAATGTTGGAAAGTTAAATATTAAATAGATAATTATATAGACATGGATAAAAAAAGGTTTTGAAATATTTGAAACGTAACATGTTTGGTGGTAACTAATTAGTAGTAGGTAAAATCATGAGCATGGAACAGCCTTTTAGATTAAGAAAAAGGCTCAAAAGAAGTAACTAAGAAGTCAATGTCTTCTTTTATTATTGTTCGATTCTCTTAGTTTTCTTTAAGAATGATAGTTTAAGTTCCAAAGTAGGAGAGCAGAAACAAGGGCTGCAAGTTTTTTTTTGTACAAAATAATGGTATCGAATACAGACAATACACATGATCAACATCCCTATATATATGTATGCGAAGTTCATGCACCAAAATGGAGCATGTTGGTGGTTAGAATCACGCTTGAGAGTGAAGAGAGATTTAGGATATAATTGGCTAACCTACAAAATACCGATATAAAAGGTGGGATTATATAAAGCATTAAATTTGATAAAGAAAATCTCTGCAAGATCCGACCCCCACCAGAAGCGAGCACGATCCATATGTTGGCAAGAGAATGCTGCAATAGATGTGCAACATGTGTTCCATAATAGAATTTTCTATCAATTCTATGGAAATCAAAGCATGCCACATAATAATACTTGATGCACTCGGTTTCTTTTTTTTTTTGTTGCTAAAATAGATGTTTCATACATCACGGGTGCGAATACATCCAATAGAATCGAAAAATAAAAAATTCTGAAATGCTTCGGGCATCTCTCCCTCTCCAGTCTATAAGGTGCCTTCTGAGTGGCTCGCTATATATACCGTCACCCAATCGGTCGTCCCGTTAGTTTCATGATATACATGGGTAGTCTAAAATGTAACGCTCTTTCTCACCATCGTCCAAATATCGTGGAGCAGAAGATACACTTGGCTTTACGCAACTCCAAACTCATAACATAGCATCCGAGGATCGTAGGAGGGTGAAGTTCCCATTTCTACCATTATTTTTGTTCTCAATTCACATGGAAACTATGAAAGTATTATTGTAGCCTCCATTAGGCAGACAGGCATCTTCCTTTGCTCACCTTTGTCTCTTCAGAGAAAGGGAAATTAGGGAATGCCACCCCAACCTCCTCGGGAGCCTTTTTGATGAGGACCACCACTTGCAAGGCCGGCCGAGCTGGTGCTGCCCCAGAACTGGTTTACCCTAATTTTGTATCATTATATTTCCTCTCCTGCCAGCAAGGTGGCAGCTTTTGCGGAGGTGGTCCAATTCCGGAATCGAAACAACTGTAGGGTACCGCTGCACAGGATATCGCCGACATATTCTCGATAAGATATTCCGAACCGAGAATTTGCCTCTTGACGACGTTCGCGAGTCGCACCACCGAGGGCTTTCGACTAGGGTGGCAATCAAATCGGATCGTGGATATACAAATTTGGCGAGTTAAAAATTTATCAATCTAAATTTGATTTATTTATTAAATAAATTAAAATTTTAATTTTAAATTAAATTTATTTATGAAATAGATAATTCGACTCGACCTATGTAACTTATTTATTAAACATATTATATGAATTAGACAAATTTTTTACCAATTAAATAGATTTTAAACAGTTTAAACGGGCCGGACCATAATCCGATCCAATTATTTAATGTGTCAGAATAGATTAAGTGGATCAAAAGTCTAAATATGAATCCAACCCATTTAATGGACAAGTTTAAATGGGTTGACCTATTTACGATCTAAATATATTTATATCAAACATAAATTAATATTTTTAGAGGCCCGACTCAGATTATAAATTACCATTTTTAGTTTTAATTTTTTTTGCCTATAATTATTATAATAATATTTTAAAAAAACGGCGTTAAGGTGCCGTTTTCTCTCAGTTCGGTTGCCATCCTGGTTGGCGGGGCTCACGGCAGCCGACAGTGGTCGTATCTTTCGCGCGAAAAAAAGCATTCACCTTCCTTGGCGAATCCACCGCTGGATCGCGCGATGGTCGCTTCAAGATCTGCGAACGCGGACGAACGGAGAAGTTCGGGGTGCTTTGAGAGGTGTGCGGGGCGCAATCCAACGGCAGCGTCCTAAGTCCTAACGTGAAAGATGCAATCCGAACCCCACGGCAGCGTCCGAACGTGGGGCCCGGTCTTTTTCCTGCCTGAGAGGAGCAGCTGAGCCGCACCCTAACAAGACGCGAACATTAGTCTTTGATCCAAGTCCCCTCCGTGGGTGTCCCATTTTGGGGCCATGTGGATCGGTGTGTGCATGCTTTTTGCCTCGAGAAAACTAAACGCGAAGACAAAGACAAAAGCGAGGGGCCGCGGACGGACCTCCAACCAGTCATTTGTTTAACCTCTTATCACGCGACAGTTAAATGGCCTAAGCCAAGGCCCTTGTAACGTTCTTCGCTTCCTTACTAGTGAAGATTTTATTAACAGTCATAATTTAATATTTTACTACTTATTTATAAATAATACAGTGATAATATTCTACCAGAAAGAAAAAATAATATAGTGAGTTTGATTAAATGAACACAAAAATTAACTTAATGCCGTACCGTATGTGATTAAATATAACAGAAAGATCAAAGCTTTGTTTGCAGTAGGCGAGTTTTGGGTGCATGCGTAGGTGCATCATATCCATTACAGAGAAGCACCAGATTACGTACCCAGTCCCACACCCATTGTGAACCCTGTCTCCTGTTCCCAGTTCCCTACTTTTGGCTCGTTTTTTCTCCTCGCTCCCGATCTTTTCACCCCCACACGACTTCCCAAACCCTCACTGCTTAAAAGGGGAATCACCACTGAAACCATCCTCCGTTCCCGTCACCGCTTTCTTTGAACCCTGGAAGAAGACTTCTCTGCGACCCACGGGGGGAGAGAGAGAGAGAGAGAGAGAGTTGGAGAGAGAGGGATGAAAGGTGTTCGCGGTTTCAATGGAGGAGCAGCCTCGTCGGGGTCGACTTCGGCGGCGGAGGCGGTGGAGGACTACGTGGGGCTCTCGGAGGCCGCCTCCTCGCACCCCGCCACCGCGGAGGAGGCGGCGGAGGAGGGGAGGAGAGATGAGGACGAGGAGGACCTGGAGCTGGGGTTGAGCCTGGGGGCGAAGAATGCCGCCCGCGGTGGCGGCGGCAAGGTGGCGGCTGCGCCGTGGGGGCAGTCTTGCAGGATTCTGACTGCCAATGACTTCCCTTCTCTGGTGTACCGTCCTTCGCCTAGGTCGTCCTCCACATCCTCCGTTTCCTCCTCCTCCTCCGCTGCTTTAGCCGGTGGAGCCGGCGGCGACGGCGTCGCCGGCACTAAGAGGGCCGCGGACGCCGTTGCTCCGGACGTCGTCGGATCCGATCACCCACCCAGGTGAGCGTTAGACTCTCTTTATTTATACTCTTATCGGATTTTTTTTTTTTTGCTTTTGCAAATGGGCTTTTCATGCAATGGGTTTCTTTGTTATTTTGGTTTATATTTCTCTCTGCTTCTTTTCTTCAAATATTTGTGGATTTTGTCTGGGTTTGATTTTTTTTTTTTTCTTTTAATGTTGAAAAGGAAAACCGTCCCGGTTTATATTCTGCTACATGATATTGTCTACCTTTTTTTTTCTTTTTTGGTTTTCTCCAAGCTTTTTGTTTATATTATATTCAATTTTATCTCTTTCTGATCTGGGTGATCCATGAAGTTGTTGTTGCTCAGGTTCTATCTAATTACTCTTATTTTTTATACTCTGCACTTGCTTATTCTTCCAATATTCTAATAACTAGGAACCCTTTTTTGTTGAAATATTTTTTTTATTACCCACTTGAGTTTTCCTTCTCAGTAAAGTTTTCTTTCAATTTATTTACCCTACTTCCTTCCCAAATAAGGCAGCATTATTACTACTCCTAACTTATTGATACATTTTAACTCCATTTTGGGAGCTCAAGAAAAGGTATCTCTTCAACTTAATGATATTATGCTTCAAAAAGAATGGGAAATGATGCATCAAGCCTAGTGATAGCATGACTATGCCAATCAAAAGAAAAGGGAGAGTAAAGGGAAAAAATAAATGAAAGATGAAGATATGGTAGGCATGAATTGTTGATATCTGGAGAATTCTTGGATTGCTATTTACTGTTTTTTTTTCTTTGCTACAAATAATTTGCATCTGGGAGCAGTCAGGCAGTGGTGGGATGGCCACCTATAAGGGCATTCAGGATGAACAGCTTGTTTAACCAATCGAAAGACAACACCTCTGGGACTAATTCTGCCGCCCACAAGAAGACCAACAGCAGCAACACCAATATGAAGGAAGCCAATGGGATCGATGGTCGGGATAACAAAGGGAGGGCTGCTGGGTGCTCTCGCTTTGTTAAGGTGAACATGGATGGAGATCCTATTGGGAGGAAGGTGGATCTCAATGCTCATCGCTCTTATGAAACCCTTGCGCTCGCTCTGGAGCTCATGTTTCACAAACCCGCGATGGCCCTCAGTACCTGTTGCGTCTGTAAGCTCCAGCCTCCTAAATTCCCTTGGTTTTGCTTTAGCTGTAGTTAAATCGATCTCTTTATGGGTATGTTCACTAGAAATCATATTAGCTGAAATATTGTAAGATGCATAAGATTAATAAGTGGTTATAGAAACATGATACCTTTCACTGTTGATTGCATGGTTTCCATAGTCCTACTGTTGAAGAGGTAAAACTGCTTTGAAGCAGTCTACTTGTATGTACAAAATAAGGGCTGAAGTTATTTCTCTTATTATTATTATTATTATTATTTGATAATATTGGCATGGATGAAATTTTGATTTGGTCAAAGTGGATGATGCAGATGGTGTGAAGGCCTCAAAGTTGTGGGGGGGCTCCTATGAATTTGCTCTTACTTATGAAGACAAGGATGGGGACTTGATGCTGGTTGGAGATGTCCCTTGGGGGTAGGCATTCTTTCCATTCCATACTTACAACAAATGAGCTAGGATGGCATCGCAAGCAAATTGCTTAATGGCAGCCTTCTTGCACTTGATGTTGGTATGGTGGTGTCTCCAATGCCATTTCTGTAGAAAAAAGTGCATAGGGTGCTTGGCTATGGTATTCATACATGACATAGATTTGCTTTTAGATCAATATTTCTGCAACTGCACAAGATGTTAATTCTTATTTTTCTACCTTACATTCACATGGTTGCGTGGTATGCAGTACTCTAATTCTGATTTGTGTGTTAAATACAGGATGTTCTTGGACACTGTCAAGAGACTTAGAATTATGAGGACCTCCGATGCCCGTGGGCTTGGTAAGTGAGTTTCTGCAATCAACATAGGAAAGTCAAGCTTTCTAGTATACTGATAATCATATATAAAAATCATAACTAGGTTCATATCAATCCAGACCATTATATATGGCACTAGACTTTGATGTGCCCTTATCAATATTCTTCTATTCTGCCAAAACTGAATATAAACATAATTAAGCATGGGGTATTCCAAAATGAACTAAATATCATGGCCATGGCTCATCCAAGTGAAAGTTAACAAATCTGATGGGACCGACCAACATGCCCCTTTGCAGTTTTCCTTTAGAATTAGATCACAGTTGTGAAGTTTTGGGCGGAATGACTCGATGCTGATATCTTTAACTCTGATCTGATTTTGCTGCAGCTGCAAGGTTCCAATCCTCCAATAACTCTTACAAGCCTTGAAAGGAGATGAAAGAACAAGTGCTGTTGACTAAATAGAGAAAAAGAAAAAGGTAGAGAAATAGAGAAAGACAAGGTCGTTTCCTTTTTGCTTTTCTCTCGGGTCAAGCCAGGATCACAACCATCCATTTGTGTTTGATTTTGGCTTAATGACCCCTTCTGTTAGGTGGGTTGCTAAGTACACCAACCAATATGTTTTCAATTTCTCTGTAGCTCCATACACATGACCAGTAACTATATGTGAATGGTGCTTCCAATACTGTAAGTATTGCTGCCTGTTTTGCTTCAAGATTTGAGGGATAAGATGAGGTTTATCTGTTTCAACATATCCAAGTGAAATAGATGATTTTGGATGTTCACTGTTGTTTCTCGACTTGCAAAAATTTTCCAGTATTTTTGCTCTTGTATTTGGCAATTCCCAGCTGCTTTTATCCGACTCTGCTCGTGATGCAGGGCGTCCATGAATCTATAATGCATATTTTTTGGTATCTTTGTGCCTGCTTCGAATGGATCTGGGAACATGGCTTTAGCTCTGTTTGAACCCTGCTGTACCTACCATCACCATGTTGGTGGAGAGGCATGTTCCTGAACTGTACCGGAGAGTACGATCTCTGGAAATCTAAGATGTTTTTCGTACGCCTTTATCCCATTATAATCAGGAAATAATGAAATCTTCTGCGTGCCTCTCATGGCAGAATTCTCTGATGGTGCAAGTTAAGGCTACCCGGGCAGTGTCTTCTCACTAAGACTATTTCTGGCCCACATTGATGAGAGTATCTGTTCTGTTGCTGTCGAAAGGTGTATTCCAATTACGTGGGACAATGTATCCACGCCACAAAACACAACGATGTGCCGGCAACTGGAAACGAATGTCTCATGACCACCTTTGGAGCTGACAGGGATCCAACTGAAACATTCCCACCGCATAGCAAATGCATGCTTCGGTACTGCGGAATAAAATGGTCGGCAGAGCAAAAAGGTGTGCTTCTGGGCCCTGCTAAAGAACTCAATTCTCACTACTGGGCCCCAGCATGGGCTTGTGTAGGGTGTTTGCAGTTGGACCTGGTCCATTTATAAATTTAGGATGCTTCCAGATCGGATTTGGTGGCCATTTGATTTCTTATGAGCGGTGGTCCCGGTCGAACGTTGGATACTAGTCGGATCTGTGACAAACTGGACCTGTCTGTAAAACCTGACCCTTGTTTTTTTTGGTTGTTGCTAGAATTGATCGCTCATATACACCTAGTATAGATGTATCCAAAAAAACACAAAAAATAGCAAATCTCAAAATGCTTTAGGCAGTTTTCTTTTTTCAACCCGCAGCTCCTCGGGAGTGGTTAGCAAGCCACCTAATTTGTGGCCCTATTAGTCTTTTTATAAATATGCTCGGCCTGAAAAGCAATATCATCACTTACCATGCCCCAAATGTCTCAGTGCTTTATGAATCTAGCCAATTACCATGGTCGAGTTGGCCTCAAGAAGGATTGCTCTAGCCTATAGAACATGCTATATACATAGCCCAGACCAGCCCATGCTGCCTTCAACTCTGCTCTCGGAATAGATGCGTTGAAGATCTGGCACCCTCCAAGACCTGTCTCTATTCATGATGGGAACCAAAACGAGTACGTCTGCAAGCTATAGGACGCTCCTCCTTTATGACTTGATTTTCCTTGGGTGCAACTCGCTGTAAATTAAGCGAGTAGGCCTGCAAGAGACGGTTGCATTTTACAACCTCTCTAACATAATCAATGAAGATTTATCCCTGGGTTAATATTCTCCTCCTCCTGTCTCTTTTTGCTCAACTTCAAACCTTCTGAGCACTTGAGATCTCAAATTTCAGAATGGTCGCAGTCTTCGTGTTCGGATATCTATCTACATCATACGTATATTGGAATTGTCTTCTGTCGCTGGAGGCTTCCTTTTATTCTCAACGGCCGTGGCTTTGTAGTAAGATAATTTAATTAGATGTTGGAAACAAATATATATATGATTTGATGTCAGCAGGGGGAATCATGCCACTCTTTGTTTTAGTCATGCCAAGCATCTTTTGAATCCTTAATTTTATAATTTTTGCTTGATTTGAATGAAATTATCGAAAGTAGCAACTGCAAATTAAAAAAAAAAAGAAGAATAAACGTGTCTTGTGTTTTACTGCAATTAATCTTAAATTTATTGACAATTTGACAGTTCTAATATGACTTCCTTTCTCAACTTTCCAAACTAACTAAACATTTCTGTCATCATTTTTGATAAAGCATCTCTATAACGCGCAATATTTGTTTCCTTGAATCTTTCATCGTAGTCAAACCTTAAGAGATACCAGAGAAGTATAAGCAGCCCACGGCGTCGGACTCGAAGAACAACGGATCTCTTGCTCGGGTTCGTCAGATTCTCTGTGCTCTTTCGGAAGGGACATGCCGATCATGGCATCTGCCTGAACGACACGGTTCAAAGCCCTGTTCTTCGGCTTGGCATGGCTATCGAGGTCGACATCTCAAAGCTAGGTCAAACCCTCAACCCCTCCTCCCTTCATTTACCTTTTCCCTCTCATATGAGAGCTAGATGACGAGATGCAGTTCAGTTCATCAGCATCGCTTGCGAAGGTAATTGCTGCGTGATAGATAATTCGAAGAAATCTATGTTCTCATGCAAGGTAAAGCAATCGACATTAGATTGTTCCAAAACGAAAAAGAAGAAGAAGAATCATAAGAAGATTCTTCTGAAGATCACATGATCCCCGAGGCAATTTTATACCACTCCAAGGATTCAGCCTTCTGCCTACTTTTTTCTGGTCAGCTGAAATTGCCTTTTCCTCGAAACGGAACTCAAAGACCGTAAGCAAATCTATGCTCAAGTGTTAATGATTTAAGCAGATGTAGGCTTAGCTCCAATCACTTGCACAGCAACAAAAACAGCTACTAATTACACTGAAGAGTGGAAGGAACGGAGGAGTGGAACTCTAAATAAGACTCCACACAAGGATTAGATCATTTAACTTGTCGTCATGAATTGAGAACAAGTGTCTGGCACTCAAACAAACAATCCTAGATCTTGCAAGTATTCGGAAACAAAATCATAAAGGCTTGCTAATTGTGAGTTGGAGCAACAGGTTCATAATTACTAATTCAAAGCTTAGAAAGTAATCTATTAATTACCTAAACTGGCAATACTTCTACTGAAAATTATGAACCATGACTCATTCCTATGCAATGTGAATCTCCTCAATATAGAAAGAAAATATAGCCAGAGATTGAAGAGGTTTTACGCCAATTTACAAGCCCATCAGAGATAATTACTCAAAAAATGTGGGCTCTACAGAAAAAAATGGGTCATATCAATAAGCCAGTCCAGCACTACCATTCCAAAGCCTAGCCTTTACAGCCAAGTCTGGGCTCAAGCTAAATCAGCTCGCATAGAGGAGACCTAAGGATTGGTTAAACCCCAGTTTCAGGTCAGCCCCAGCTGTACTATGAAAAATTTCAGAGATGAATGCGCATCCGTGTACACAGTATATGAAGATCTGTAGCAACACAGCAGCGTGAAAACCACACAAGAACCTTATAAATGGGTAACTTAAATGCTCATAAATGAAAAGAGTTATGATCACACCCAGGACTCAGCAAGACTAAAAATGTCTCAGAACTTCAGATTGGTGATAAGATGATGGGAAGCATAGTCCTCTCAACCAGGAAATGGTGGCTGAAAAGGGAAAAAGTTAGAAATCTGTCACATAAAGCCCAGTGGATGGAAAGAGCAAGTACTCACCCCCAAACAAAGGCCACAACAAGGGTCACTATGTTGGTCATGCAAGACAACCTAGATTAATACAAGACAATCTCTATACAGACAAAATCTCAAAAGAATCAAGACTAGAATTACTCAGATGCAGGCCCCACATCTAATAGATAATCCTCCTATAGTATAGCATAAACTAATATGCCTATCTCGTTTTACGTATAGCTCGATGGGATTCCCTTTAGACAACATTGGTGCAGAGTCTGGAATCACTATGACTTTGCACATCTAAATTGCATCGGATCAAGCTTTATAGTGCAGCACATAGGAGCAGAGGAAGACCACTACTGCTGCAAAGAGGCCTCGACTATCTAGAGATCTAGCAACCTTGAACTGACAGTATTTATTAGAGTTCAATCTTGCAAAGAATTAATAAGTAATCTAATTCTTTATCATCTCAACATGAAAAAACAAAATCATCAGCACAATAGAATTAGCCAACTTTTATCACCTTACCTTGGAACAACATAAGCCACAAAGAATACAAGATAGCACAACAACATAATACGCACCAGGAAAACATGGAAATTCAGAAATCTGCATCATAAAAATAATCTCAAACTGCCCTTCCATATCAGGCTTTAAGTACTATAAAAATGTCATAATGTCAACAACACAAATCCAATGTTTTTAATCATCTTAACAAGACCAATCCCAACAGAAAAAACATTCTCAAGTCTGATACATTCTCAGATGCACTCTATCATGAATCAAAAGTCAAAAAAGATAGGGTCTACTGGAATTGGTTGTGAATTTACCTGTATGATTCTGGACGCTTGGGCTTGCTTTGAACAACTGCATCAATCTTCTCAAGCACATCAGGTGTCAAAAGAGGAATTACATCAAGAGCTTTCATGTTCTCTATTATCTGTAGTATGAAAGTTTCAGTATTAGTGCATGCCAGAGAATAAGCATAAAGGAAGCATGAAAATTAAGGTTTTCACAAACTCAATGGCTATCACTGCCTTTCCAAAAACTGTGTCGCTAACTAAGCAGCAGGGATGAAACAAAGATGACCGGTGATTAACCAGTGATTTACCTATCCATACATGCACAACACAGTAAATACAAAAATACCATATTTGTCAATCAATACCTAGAGATGGTATGCATTGCTTTCAGTCAACATTTTCCTAGGCTACATGCTTCTTTCACCCACCTACATAAACACAGGCTCCTCTTTGCAGAGCCTCCTTTTGTACTGACTGCATTTTATCATACTATCTGATAAACCATATACTATAAGGCTATGTTAAATTGATTGAAGTGTCCTTTAATTATAAGTTATACCACATCTAAGTCAGTTATTACATTGCAAAATGGTTTTATGTCCATCATTTAGAAATACAACACCCTAAAGACTACAACAAAGAAAAAAACTAACTAGTCTATAGCTTATTTCTGCAAGCAAAGCCCCTTGGAATCATGGTGGATGACCAAAGTCAAAACGCTGCAATCAAGCCCTGGTATTCATCACTACCCCAGACAGATTTTCTTCACTGCTTTTCTTTCTTTGATGATGCAACTCCCTCACTTGACCTTGGTATTCATTTTTCTCTCTAAATCCTAGTTCTACCACATGTCAACCCCATTATTTTTATATCTATTTAATCTGTTTTACTAAAACTCGACCATCACATCCAAGAAATCCACTTGTGATGCCCTGAAGCCCTGAAATATCACTCTCACCCCTGCACCTGTCTAATCCTTTTGCAGCCTTCTTCAAGTTATTATATTCATTAACATTCCTAAATGTTACCAACCTAGTTCAGTCAACATGTATCATCTCCTCTTCTATCATTGTTTAGATAAGTGGCCTGTTATATTATGCATTCAGAACACAGCCAAACACCGACACCCAGAAAGACATCAGTTTCTTTTTCTTCCATAACAAAGTCTTGCTCAATTATATCTTTCAATATGTTGGCTTCCCTGCTTGCAAAATGATAAACTAAAGATTTTTCCTACATATTGCTCAAGACAAACAACAGGAAATTTTGTGAAAGTTGTTTTTATCTTCTAAAATATCCCTTGATAATGACAAGACATAATTATGGGGATTAAGATGATCCAATTTTAGTATTTGAATGAAACAAGAGGAGTACTTTCTCTATAAAGAGTATTGGAAATGGTTGGTTGCAACACTTTGATCGTGTTTATTAAATTTTCATAGTAACTTAACTGTCCTCAGTCCTAAGCTTGTTTATCACAAATATTTTTATATCGTACATTTCCAAAGCAATATATTTAGCAACAGCATATTTTGTCCAGGTACAGAGTAAACATTAAAAAGGTTTACATTTCCATAACAGTTTTAACATGTTTATTAATATTGACTAATTTAGCATTATTTAGTGTTCCTACCCTTTCCAGCAATTATTTAAGCATCTACCTACTGGCTTTCCAAGTCAGTGGAAAGAGGCAGAGATACAGAGACCTTCCCACTAGATAGATCAGATTCTAACAGTCAAAGTAACACATGTTCCGGTATACAGTTTCATGTTTATCGAATAGAGAAACAAAGATATCTTGCAAAAATTAAAATATAAAAAAAATTAAAACAAAGAAAATCAATATCAACATAATATGTACCTGACTCTCCTTAGTGGCACCAGTAATTACTGACGAAACATTGGGGTTCGACGCACACCAAGCAATTGCAAGTTGAGATAAAGGTACACCTAGCTCATCCGCTATTGGTTTCAGTCCGTTAACTTTTCTAAGCACATCATCTACCAATGATCTGCTTGCCAGATTCTGCAAGGCACATGATACCAGTCAGCAAATTCAACATACCAACAAGGTGTTAGCAGCATTTCACTAATTACCAAGTGTCGGACCTCCTAGCAGTAACTTCAGCACAGAACCAATCGAAATGAACAAAAATTCATCAAATACGAAATGAGCAATAAAACAGCAAAAGATAGAATATGCAGACATTTAGAAAGCAAATTTTTGAAACTTTATCAAGAAACTAAATATTTTACAACCACAGAATCTTCATCATGGGTTGAGCTCCATAATATGCATCAATCGCTTCCAAAAACGCATCCATCTTTCCAAAAGATTAGCGATAAAGGAAATATCCCTTTTCCAATAATCTCATCAATAAATTATCTAGAATTCACAAAACCATGTATTTGAATGTCACAAAAAAGAAGAAAAAGAAGAACAAAACCAATATCCAATATATTTCAAGTCGTAATCTGAAACAAAATGATGTTGAAGTTCCCAGATACAAGAACCATATTCATATCCTCAATTTAGGTCGTAAATTGCAGCCATTACATGAGCAAAGCGCCGCTTTAGAAAATTCACAATAACGGGCAACTTTAATTTAATTTGAAAGATTCAGGATTACCTTGTAGTTTTCCAAGGCAAATCGACTATCAGGTGGAATGTTCCCTTTGGTGTATTTGCCAGTAAGCACCCCAGAAGCTAGAGGACTCCATGTGGTAAGGCCCAGGCCGTAGGTGCTGTAAAGAGGCAAGTATTCGGCTTCAACCTGCAATTTCAAATACACGAAGCT